>NW_013617434.1:6556-17996 GCF_000695525.1 Brassica oleracea var. oleracea | reverse complement strand
TTGGTGAGGTTTTTAATGAGGAAGTTCTTCAAGGTTCCAAGCTTGACTTAGGATCAACTAAAGTCAAGCTTGAGGAGGAGTGTTAACTTGAAGAGAAGAAATGGAGAAACTAAAGGTGTTGAGTTGAGTTGGGGCTTGTGCAAAAGATAGGGCAAGGTGTCCAGAAGTGTTCTGATGGATGTGCAAAGTTAGGGTCAAGTCTAGGAGAGACTTAGAAGTGTATTTGGGAGCAAATGGGCGAGTGTGCAAAGATAGGGCGAGGCAGTACGGACGTGTACGGATAGTACGGATCCGTACGGACCAGGGCGACCCAGATTTGCATAACTCGACCATTTGAGGAGTTTTGAAGTTGGTGCAAAGTCCGGGCAAAAACAGACGTCCCGGAAAAGCTTGTGCAATGTCTGGGTGTGATTAGGACATGTCCTGATGGTTCTGATCGTGAAAAATCAAGAAAGCATCAAGAAGATGCCTTGTGGATAAGGCTGGTCAATGTGTCCAAGAGAAGGAGCCAATCAGATGAGGATAAGGCAGCAAGGTGTGAGCTGTCATGAGCTGTAAAGAAGAACCAGCTTGGACCATGTATCTGGACAGATACATGGGATTATTCATGTGAGCCTAAAAAGAGCCAATGAGCAACCAGCCTTCCCTTGACCTGATTTGAATCAACCAATCAGCTTCATACTGTCCTAAACCTACCAACTAGACTCCCTCCTGTCCATTCATCTCTCAAGTCATTTATCAGCCATTAGATTAAGGGTTTCTAATGTTTCAGATTGTGAAAGCTTATAAATAAGCATGTAGATGTCAATTTGTAACTCTTAAGAGAGTTAGGGGGGTTTCCCCTTCTCCTTCATAATAGAAAAGTGTTCTTGGATCAGAATCCCTTAATCTCTCCCTTTCTTAGTCTCTAATCTCTCAAAGTCTTTTGTTTCTGATCTAAGTTCATACTTACTTGGCTGTTGGCGAGTTACATGTATCACTCCTTGTGTACCTAACACCACCACAACTCAATGCAAGATCAGATCATCCCATTGGGATCAAACTAAGATCATTCATCCTGTTTGATCACCAATGCCACAGCAATATATAATACTTGAAACAAGCCAGACAATCAAGGAAAGAACAAGCAGATTTCAATCTCTAAAATGACAATGTAAGCTCTAAACAATACATTAACATTCTAGGTTCTCTTTTTTTAAGTTCTCTAAATGCAATGCAAGCTTACATCAGTACATTTGCAATTTAGGTTCATTTTTAAATGGATCACTACATGAGTGCACAATCTTAAAGCATTAGCTTATATGAATGCAACATGTTCAATCCATGAGCAATATTAAAGCTATGCACAACAGTTTCAATCAAAACCAATGAAGCAAGCAACTTAGACAATTTCTAATTGATGCTAGACTTTCATTGATGGATTAAACATAGGCATTAGCATCATACCACATTAGGATTGAACGACATTATGAGACATGCTTATGTATGCAAAACAGCTTTTCAAACATGATGCAAGCAGTAGAGACATTCTACTCAATTCTACAACACATTCATGATGATTCAAGCTATGGCAACACACAAGACAATGCAATAACCAAAACATGAGATTCTGGGACTCTAGACACCACTCACAGCACAATAAATAAAGACACAAGCTCTTATTAAGGGTTAGGAGGTTTGCTTACAACCAAGAGATCCGAGCTGATCTCTTGAACCTCCATGGACACGGCTCACTTGAACTTGGCAGGTTTGAGGCTTGGATTCAGTATCCAACACCTCTCCTTGATGTGTCCATCCCTCTTGCAATGCTCACACTTCAGGCCTCTTCTATCCCCCTTCTTGTACACCGGCTTCATGGACTGAGAGCTTCCTTCAGCGTGTGAGGCAAAGGTAAGTGGTTCCTTTGCTCCAAACAATCCGTGTG
This sequence comes from Brassica oleracea var. oleracea, assembly GCF_000695525.1. Taxonomy (NCBI): domain Eukaryota; kingdom Viridiplantae; phylum Streptophyta; class Magnoliopsida; order Brassicales; family Brassicaceae; genus Brassica; species Brassica oleracea. Next base: position 16,072 of record NW_013617434.1, on the reverse strand, counting down.
AGCCCACCTCCTTTTGGACTTGAGCACACACCCCTTCATAGGTAGGTAGCTTCTCAGACCTCAATAGGGTTTGATGAGGCCGCTGAAAGAGGGACTGAGAGTTAGGAGCAGCCCAAACACTTTATCTTGCTCCCTTCATTCATTCAACACATCCGGCTCAAATGATTGAGGTCTAAGCATCTCTAGCTCAGACCAAAGGGCTCTGAACTTTCCTAGATGAGTAGTGAACTCCTCTTCTTCTTGGGACATGTTGTTGATGGCCTTCTTGATCTCAAAGACTCGGCTGAGGTTGGACAGGTTCCCATAGATCTTCTTAAGTGTACTCCAAAGCTCTTTAGCACTCTCACAGTAGGAGTAGGCTTCAAGAATGGATGGATCCAAGGAGCTTTGGAGTATGGAGAGGACAGTGAGGTCTTCTTGTAGCCATCTGTCTTCAGAGACCGGTTTGGAACCTGCTTCGCCTTCAGCTTGTGTGGCGACACCTTTGGAGTCGTTTGGAGCATCTGAGATGCAATGGCTCCATAAACCCTTTCCTCCTATGGCTGTCTTGGTTAGGCGTGACCAGAGAAGGTAGTTGGGGCCTTTGAGAGTGACTGGTATGACAATGGCTCGTTTGGACTCCATCTTGAGGATGGAAAGAGCAAAACTGTCAAGGAACTTCTTCAAAGGCTGGCGCTTGGGAGCTGAGTGAACTGAGCTGAACAGGCTTGGGCTGGAGCATGTGTTTGTCGCGGAAGCTTCTACCAGGAGTCTGAGCAACCTGGCTCTGATACCATGTGAGATTTTCAGAGTACAAGTGCTTGAGTGATGTAAGAACAGATGAGAGATTTGTGTATGATGAAGTATGAAGAATAGAAAAGAGATTAGGAGAATCAGAGAGAGTATGTGAGAGATTAAGTGATTGAGGAAGAGTATGAGAGATTAGAGAGACTGAGAGACTTAGTAACAAGATTAAGTGACTTAGTAACCAGAGAATAAGATTCAAGAACAAGTTTATGAAGAAGAGAGACACTCTCAGCTTAAGAGTTACAAAATGATCATACGAGGCGTATATATGCCTTTACACAACTCAAATCATAAACCTAGATCCTAAGGCTGTAAATTAAAGATAAATGGATGGTTAGGATGAGAGGAAGCTGGTCTTTGATGTTCTGGTGCTAGCTGGTCGTGGTTGGACTGAATGGAGGGCTCAGATTGCTTCATTTGAATTGGATGGATCAGATGAGTCAAGGCTGTAAAGGTAAAGCACCTTTACCTTTCCAGCTCATACCAACAGCTCACCTTATCCATTTGATTCTTCCTTTGCCTCCAAGACTCCCCAACGGACATAAGGAAAGGATTGGACCGCCCACACATTGCACATCTTGATTTGGGCTTAACCGGATGACTTGGGCGAGAGGAGTGGGCTGTACGGTCATTGGTACGGACCTCCTGTCCGTACCACTCGCCCTATCTTTGTACATTGCCCTATCTTCCTTCTTGGTTGCACCAAGCACCTTCATGGATCACCCTAGACCGTACAACTAGCCCTAGCTTTGCACCTCATGGCCATTTTCTCTCTAACTCCTCCAAAGCCTTCACATGATCAGTCTAAGTCTTTCCTAGATTTAACTTCTCAAGATAACTACTTCAGAACACTTCTGAAGCTTGATTGAACTCTTCTGGACATCTTCTAGAGCTTGCCCTATTTATGTACAAGCTCTATCCTCTCTTCAGTTCAACAGGCACCATCACAAAATACAAACACCCAAAGATCTTCATATGCTCCAAGGAGGGCTTGTACTGATTTAATACCTCAAATGGTGATTGCCCTTGCAGGATCAACGTTGGTGTCCTATTGATGAGATAACAAGCTGTAGCAACCCCATCACTCCAAAACTTCTTAGGCACATTGGATTGAAACATCATGGACCTGGCTACTTCCATCAGATGCCTGTTCTTCCTTTCAGCCACTTCAGCTTGTCTGATGTAGTATTCCATGCTGAGATAGATGGAGCTTGAATGCTTGTCCCGTGTACTCTCCTCCATTATCTGACCTAAAAATTTTTATCTTGGCATTGTAATGGTTAGTCACATAGGTTTGATAGTTTTTAAATGCATCAAGTACCCTATCTTTGGTTGGAATTAAAGTTAACTAGGTGTATTTGGATTTTTCATCAATGAAAGTTACATAATACTTATGGTTTTCTCTAGATAAGCAGGGAGCAGTCCAAACATCTGAATGAATAAGATCAAAACACTTCTTATAAACCGTAGTAGACTTGTTAAAGACAGGTCTACAATGCTTGCCAAAAATACAAGCTTCACAATCATTATTCTCAAAGGAAACACCTGGCAACATCAGTTTTAAAGCCTTATTATGAGGGTGTCCTAATCTAGCATGCCACAATGCATTTTTACTTAAACTAGAACCAGAAACAGAAGTAAACGAGCAGCTATAACTAGAAACAGGAGCAAGATCTTCAAGTAAATACAATTCTCCTTTAGTCACTCCCTTTCCAATCATCTTGCTGCTTTTAATATCCTGAAACTTCACATCATTAGGACTGAATATGACATTGCATTGCAAATCAGTAGCACACTTCTTAACAAATAGCAAATTTGAAGTGAATTCAGGCATGTAGAAAGCTTTAGTTTCCTTATTAAACAGTTTAAGACTTCCTATTCCTCTAATAGGTATCTTATCTCCATTAGCTATCATCACATTTCCATTCATTGGTACAATGTCTTTAATCAAACTAGTGTCACTTATCATATGATGAGATGCACCAGAATCAACTACTAATGGCTTAATGCTATGAGTGCTAGCAATATGAGCAAGGATACTAGATGGTTTGAATGCATGATCATTTCTAGCAAGATTTGCAATCCTAGATGGATTTACCATTTCTATCAAATTCTCATGCATCCTATCAGTTCTAGTTAGATCCTTATAGTTCTCTATAGCCCTAGCACCAAAAGAGTACCCAAAGGTGTTACCATTCTCCTTGAATATCTTAATGAGGGCATCAAGATCAGATCTCCTTAGATACTCTTGATCATTGTTCCCACGGTAACTTGGTGCTCCGGTGTAGGCTACAAGAGACTTTCCATCACCTGCTTCACGCCCATCTATCTCCTTTCCTTTGCTTGTACCAGCTCCACTTGTCACATCCGAGACATTAGCCCTTGCCTCACGGTCTTTCATGAACTTGGCCGGCTTGAGATGTGGGTGAAGTATCCAGCATTGACTCTTCTTCTGGCCATGCTTCTTGCAGTGATCACAGCTCCCATTGAACCTCCTCTCCTCATACTTCCCATGCACAGCCTTGTTTGCTTGAGGAGCTTCACTTCCTTCCTCTTGAGTTGCTCGATGTTGAGATGTGTTGAGGTATATTAGAAGGCATTGAGGAGTTAAGGACATGAGAAAGGAAGGGAGTGAAAGGAAAGGGATTAGAGAGTGAGCTAAGGAATGGTACGGATGGGCCATCCGTACACTGACCGTACCAAGGTGAAACTAGGACGGTAACTTCACCGAGTAACTCGTATGAACCGAGGTGAAGTTACATTCGACCAAAAGCTTATCCAGACGTTGGAGTGGATAAGGGAGGCGCGGCTTGACAGCTAGGACAGGCTAACTAAGGCTGGAAAGGAAGAGCATCTTGGACTTGGATCAGGAAGATGCCCGAATGTGTGAGGCCAGTCATTGGCTGGTTTAAACTAAAGCAAAGGGTCTTCCCTTGACTTCACATGCTTATCTACTCTTGTGTTTCGAAAAACCTTAATGTCTAGGACTATATATAATGTAACCTCATCAGTAATAAAGATCAGACAGTTCTAATCAATTCATCTCTCTATACATTTCACAATGATTCTCCATTAGTCTCTTAATCTCTTATTCTCTCTTAATCTACTCTAATCTCTTTTATATTCTCATCTAAACTCAGATTATCTAATACATTCCTCAAAAGTCATATGGTATCAGAGCCAGGTTGATTTCAATATGAGTTCTTTGTGTTTTTCTCTTGAAGATTCCAGCTTGAAGCTTTAAGAGATCAAGTGAGTGTGTTTGGAGTGTTCTTGGAAGATTTGACATCACAAGGGTTTCATCTACTTTTGGGAGATCTTATCTGGTTCTTTGGAGGTTCTTTGAAGATTCAAGACAAGATACAAGGTGTGTGAAGCTGGTGTTGCGAGTCTAAGTCCCAAGATCAAGTCTTTTTGAAAAGCTGTTGAAGTGAAGCTGCTAAAGATGGAAAGCGGTACAAAGATGAAGGTTGCGGTGACTTTCAAGGGAATAAGTGTTTAGAGATTAGAGTCTCAGATTCAAGAACTAGTTTTTCAATTCCATGAAGGAGAGGGGAAATCCCCCTAACTCTCTTAAGAGTTACAATTTCGTCCATACATCTGTTTATTTAGGCTGTTAAAATCTGAGACATCATAAACCTATATCTAATGGCAGTAAATCACTTAAGAGGAATAGATGGTGTAGATGAGCTGGTCTTGTTGCAATCTGAGTAGTTGATGCTGATTGGTTAAGAGGAGATGGAGCCTGATTGGTTTAATTCAAAATGGGGATGGCTGAACTGTGATTGGCTCTCCTTAGGCTCCTCCTAATCTGTCCACAGATCAGTCGAGGTTCATGGTCGTGGCTCCCCTTGTCTTTACAGCCAAGGCCATCCTGTCCCATGACCAAACTAGCCAATCACACTCCAATGGCATCTTCTTGATTCTCCTTTGATGCCATCTGATCAGAACCTTATCCACATGACTGGGACCACTTTTATAACTCCCAAACCTTGCCCAGACATTGCACAAGCTTTCCCGGGATGTCAGGTTGGCCCTATTTTTGCACCAACTCCTAAACTTCTCAAATGGCCGAGTTATGCAAATCTGGGTCGCCCTGGTCCGTACGGATCCGTACTGTCCGTACATGTCCGTACTGCCTCTCCCTATCTTTGCACACTCGCCCATTTGCTCCCAAATACACTTCTAAGTCTCTCCTAGACTTTGCCCTAACATTGCACATCCATCAGGACACTTCTGGACACCTTGCCCTATGTTTTGCACAAGCCCCAACTCAACTCAACACCTTTAGTTTCACCATTTCTTCTCTTCAAGTTAATTTCGTCCATCATGCTTATTTATAAGCTTACACAGGTTTACACAATCAGAAACCTATATCTAATGGCTGATAATAACTTAAGAGGAATGGATGGTGTAGATGAGCTGGTCTTGTTGCAATCTGAGTAGTTGATGCTGATTGGTTAAGAGGAGATGGAGCCTGATTGGTTTAATTCAAAATGGGGAAGGCTGGACTGTGATTGGCTCTCCTTAGGCTCCTCCTAATCTGTCCACAGATCAGTCCAGGTTCATGGTCGTGGCTCCCCTTGTCTTTACAGCCAAGGCCAGCCTGTCCCATGACCAAACTAGCCAATCACACTCCAATGGCATCTTCTTGATTCTCCTTTGATGCCATCTGATCAGAACCTTATCCACAAGACTGGGACCACTTTTATAACTCTCAAACCTTGCCCAGACATTGCACAAGCTTTCCCGGGACGTCAGGTTCGCCCTATTTTTGCACCAACTCCAAAACTCATACTTCCCAACAGGTTGCTTCCTCTTCTAGAATAACCACCAAGCTCATTCTGATCATATAAGCTTCAACACTTCTTAGCCTCTTCATGTAGCCGGTTTGATAGTCCCCCTCTCAACTGACTTCTCAGCCATCTTAGAAAGGCTAGGATGCGGCCGCTTCATCTTTAAAACACCAGTGAGGCTGAGCAATACTTCAAACTAGGCTTGCCCTCTTCATAGACCTGATTTGAGTCTCCCCCTCTCAACAGACTTCACAGCCACTTTAGAGAAGCTAGGAAACGACCAGGAACATCTTCAGTGAGGCTCAAGCGATGGTACCTGATACATTATCCCAAAGGTGCATCTGTACTTATCAAGACACATCACACAATCTATTCAAACTTTGTAAGTATCATTTCTAGACTTTGATTTGAAATGATGAATGTATTGAATTGAATTGAGCTTAGAACACTTCCCTTTTGTTTTGATGAGTTCCCACTCGGCCATTGCACCATCTCCATGGCACCATCAACTTCTTGTAAAAAGGCAGAATGGATTCATCAGCTTCTCATCAATCACTTCACCATAGAAGCCGCTTTGATGAGTTCTCCTTCACCCTTAGACTGCCTAGACTTGTTCCGGCTGATGATCCTTTGTAGGAGTCTTTGCAAAGACTTGTTACTGACCATGGATCATATACATTAAGACTCCCCCTCAAGCTTAGAACCGAGACTAGAAGGAGCTAAGCTTGTGATGATCATATGAATCCCCATGGTCTTTTAACTATCAGTCTTTCATGATAGCTTTCTTCTTGTGAGTTTACTCTCTTCCTTAACCAGGAACTAGGGTGTTTGAATCACCATAGAGAGCCTCACAAGACACACCTTCTCATTACATAATTACCCATGCTACACTTCTTGTAGACTTTGGACTGGATATGTCCATTGGTATTATGCAATGGCCATCTATCATTGCATAATCAATCACACTACACTTCCTATAGATTATGGACTAACATGTCCTAGTGATGATATGCAATGGCACAAGACCTTTGTCTCTACATTCTTGGCTGTTGGCGAATTACATGTATCACCTTCCTTGTGTACCTAACACCACCACAACTCAATCCAAGATCAGATCATCCCATTGGGATCAAATCAAGATCATCCATCCTGTTTGATCACCAATGCCACAATAATATATAATACTTGAAACACGCCAGACAATCCAGGCAAGAATAAGCAGATTTCAATCTCTAAAATGACAATGCAAGCTCTAAACAATACATTGACATCCTAGGTTTATATTATTATTATTATTATTTTTTTTTTTTTAAAGTTCTCTAAATGCAATGCAAGCTTACATCAGTACATTTGCAATTTAGGCTCATTTTTAAATGCATCACTACATGAATGAACAATCTTAAAGCATTATCTATATGAATGCAACAGGTTCAATCCATGAGCAATATTAAAGCTATGCACAAAAGTTTCAATCAAAATCAATGATGCAACCAACTTAGACAATTTCTAATTGATGCGAGATCTCACTTCTTCTTCTCCTCTCATTGCAATCACCCTTCTGAATTTGCCATCATGATGGAATGCTTATGGAATTTTTAGCTACTTCTTCAATCACCTCACACTAGAAGCCGCCTTGATAGAGTAGCCTTCTTCTTCACACAGCCAAGAGTGCTCTGTCTTAGTTTGAGCATCCTCTAGAATAGGCACGCCACTGCCTAGACCCGGTTGGCTTCTTCTTCAGGTACTTGCAATGGTAAGGAGAGGAACACCAGTGAGCTTAAGTGAGTTTTAGAACCATCTGCGCTTCACCTTTCTTGTAACAACTCTCCATTGCACACACAATGGGCACCATTCATTCTCTTTCAACTCGGATTTGATGATGAACTAGGAACACCTTTTGTGAACCTGAAACATCACTCAAACTCCAGCAAGGATAAGACACAATTGCATTGGGATCAATCCTTGACTTCATCAAGTTTGATCACCAATGTCTCAGGCTTTATTACACTAGACAGAATCAAGAAAATGTCAAGTTCTTATCTATGCAAGCAACCTTTCTCTAAATACTAAGCAAGACCTTATCAGATTCAAGCCAAAGTATTTAGACAATTTTAACAGCTCCTTAATATTCAACTTAGACTTTAATCTAAATGCAATAATACAAGGCAGCAACAAGACAGTATGCATTAATTAACCTTAATCAGTTTCTAACTCATGAAAGCAAGCATGATTAGATAATATAAACTATCATCTTAACAAGACAATTCAATTTAGAACTGGCATTAAGCATTTCAAACATTTTCAATTGTATTGATATCAATCCTTGATTGATAAATCATCAAATTTGATTCCCAATATCACAAGCAATGCAACAGATAGACACAAGGCATTATAAAGTTCTAATCTTTGCAAGCAAACTCTCTAAGCACCAGCATGATCATAACAGATTCAATACAAGCTACCTAGGCAATTTTAAAGCTTCTTTACTCAGCAATTTAGACATGAATTTAATGCTTCAATGTAAGATAGCCACAAGATAATAACATGCATTAATCTTTATCAGTCTCTAACACATGAATGCAACCAGTTTTGACAGTATGATTTAGCACATTAATACACATTCATTTAGAGCTGGGATTAAGCAATAACATTATCAACCAACATCAGACACAATGCATAACCTTAGGTGATTTCATTCCATGAAAGCAATCAGGTTTAGACAACTTCTAACTCCCTAACAAGCCTCACTAGAATCAGGGTTAAGCATTTTTTAACTTTTCAACCACCAAACAAGACTTTTTAAGCATTCTGGGACAGATTGTAAAATTCATTTTATTTCAGCCCTATTTTTGCACCAACTCCAAAACTTCTCAAATGGCCGAGTTATGCAAATCTGGGTCGCCCTGGTCCGTACGGATCTGTACTGTCCGTACATGTCCGAACTGCCTGGCCCTATGTTTGCACACTGGTCCATTTGCTCCCAAATACACTTCTAAGTCTCTCCTAGACTTTGCCCTAACTTTGCACATCCATCTGGACAATTCTGGACACCTTGCCCTATCTTTTGCACAAGCCCCAACTAAACTCAACACTTTTAGTGTCTCCATTTCTTCTCTTCAAGTTAACAGTAACTACCTAGTCTGGTCTAGGATGGTGAAGACTGCTGTGGGAAGCAAGGGTTTGTGGAAGCACATCACATCTGGTGAGGCTCCAAAGCTTATTACCCAAGGAGGAGACAAGGAGAGTGTCTCGGAAGCTGAAGCTGAGAAGTGGCAACAAGAGGACTTGATGGTGATGTCTGTTCTCCATGCCTCGTTGGAGCCATCCATTCTTGATGCTTACAGCTACTGTGAGACAGCCAAGGAGCTGTGGGAAACACTGAAGAAGGTGTATGGAAACACCTCTAACCTCAGCCGGGTCTTTGAAGTGAAGAAGGCTCTAAATGGCTTGGCTGAAGAGGACATGGAGTTCACTAAGCATTTGGGGACGTTCCGGACACTCTGGTCAGAGTTGGAGATGCTGAGGCCAAGCACAACTGATCCGGAGCTTCTAAATGAAAGGAGAGAGCAGTGTTGAGATGTGTTGAGGTATATGAGAAGGCATTGAGGAGGTAAGGACATGAGAAAGCAAAGGAGTGAAAGGAAAGGGATTAGAGAGTGAGCTAAGGAATGGTACGGACGGGCCATCCGTACACTGACCGTACCAAGGTGAAACTAGGACGGTAACTTCACCGAGTAACTCGTATGAACCGAGGTGAAGTTACATTCGACCAAGGGATTATCCAGACGTTGGAGTGGATAAGGGAGGCGCGGCTTGACAGCTAGGACAGGCTGGCAAAGGCTGGAAAGGAAGAGCATCTTGGACTTGGATCAGGAAGATGCCCGAACGTGTGAGGCTAGTCATTGGCCGGTTCAAACTAAAGCAAAGGCTCTTC
>NW_013617434.1:3149-6366 GCF_000695525.1 Brassica oleracea var. oleracea | reverse complement strand
AACAATTAATCTCTCTAGACTTTTCATAATGATTCTCCATTAGTCTCTTAATCTCTTAAACTACTCTAATCTCTTCTTTATTCTCATCTAAACTCAGATTATCTTTTACATTACTCAAAACTCATATGGTATCAGAGCCAGGTTGATTTCAATCTGAGTTCTTGGTGTTTTCTCTGGAAGATTCAAATTTGAAGCTTTAAGAGATCAAGTGAGTGTGTTTGAAGTCTTCTTGGAAGAATCTACATCACGGGGGTTTCATCTGCGTTCTGGAGTTCTTATCTGGTTCTTTGAAGATTAAAGACAAGACACGAGGGGTTTGAAGCTGGTGTGTGGTTCGATCAAGATCTAATCTTCTACAAGTTATTGAAGTGAAACTGTTGAAGATGGAAAGCGGTACAAAGATGAAAGGTTGCTGTGACTTTCAAGGGAAGTAACTACCTAGTATGGTCTAGGATGGTGAAAACTGCTGTGGGAAGCAAGGGTTTATGGAATCATATCACATCTGGTGAGGCTCCAAAGCTCATTACCCAAGGAGGAGACAAGGAGAGTGTCTCGGAAGCTGAAGCTGAGAAGTGGCAACAAGAGGACTTGATGGTGATGTATGTTCTTCATGCCTCGTTGGGGCCGTCCATTCTGGATGCTTACAGCTACTGTGAGACATCCAAGGAGCTGTGGGAAACATTGAAGAAGGTGTATGGAAACACATCTAACCTTAGTCGGGTCTTTGAAGTGAAGAAGGCTCTAACTGGCATAGTTCAAGATGACACGGAGTTTACTAAGCATTTGGGGAGGTTCCGGACTCTCTGGTCTGAGTTGGAGATGCTGAGGCCAAGCACAACTGATCCGGAGCTCCTAAACGAAAGGAGGGAGCAGGATAAGGTCTTTGGGTTGTTGCTTACTCTGAATCCGAGCTACAATGGGTTGATCAAGCATATGCTGAGGGCTGAGAGACTTCCTGACCTTGAGGATGCGTGTGCTCAGATACAAAAGGAGCAAGGCTCTATTGGCTTGTTTGGTGGCAAAGGAGACTTGTTACTTGCCAATGCTGCGCAAACTTATCATGAAGAGATCCAACAAGCCAATAAGGTAGCACACGGCAAGTATGAAGATAGGAAGTTCAATGGGAACTGTGATTGTTGGGTGAAGCATGGACACAAGAAGAGCCAGTGTTGGATACTACATCGTAGCGACCGAGCTCGAGCCAAAGCTCGGTCGATACGTAGCGACCGAGCGATCGTCCCGCTAGGTCGCTACGTAGCGACCGAGCGCTCGTCCCGCTCGAACGCTATGTAGCGACCGAGCTCGAGCCAAAGCTCGGTTGCTACGTAGCGACCGAGCGATCGTCCCGCTAGGTCGCTACGTAGCGACAGAGCTGGGGTCCTGCTCGGTCGTTACGTAGCGACCGAACGATCGTCCCGCTCGGTCACTACGTAGCGACCGAGCTCGAGCCGAAGCTCAGTCGCTACATAGCGACCGAGCTCAAGCCAAGCTCGGTTGATACGTAGCGACCGAGCACGTACACGGCTCGGTCGCTACGTAGCGACCGAGCTCTCTTAGAACGTCGATACGACACAAATTCGTGCATTCTCGTCTACTCTTTAATGCTATCTCCCGAAAACTGTCGCTAAACCATTTCATGTTTTTCATCTCTCAGAGTCATCAACCAAACTTTACGATGAAAACTGGGGGAAGTTTGTTTTTATCGAGGAAACCGTAATAAAACGTTTCGAGTTAAAGACGGCCCAAGGAAGGCCTAAAACTTAGCTCGAAGCCCACTTACTATTTCTTAACCAAAAGCCCATAAGCCGTATGACGGTTTATGCTTGGCTCGTAAGAAAAGGATAAATGTCAAGTTTCCGCGGATAAATCTGAGGTTTCCAAAGATAATTACGAAGATCGGGAAAAACCGAATATCTCCATTTTTAAGCTACGACGGCTTAAGGGCAGAAGGGGAAAAGCGTAAAACGACCTAGGAACGAGTATATAAGGAGTCCTAGGTGAGAGGCAGAGAGAGAGAAAACTTTTACACAGCAAACTTAGCACTTAGAGCATTTAGGGAACTTTCCGTTTTTGTTATTTCGAGCTGCGACTCAATTAGGTTTTGCAGTCTTAGGTTGTTAGAACTAGGGATCTCGCCGACAGCTCTCATAGCCGAGGCTTCTACCTTGTTGTAACGCTCATATGCGAATTCGGAATAAGACACCTTTTGCTCTTTTTACGATTTCTTATTTTATTATTATTCTCGTTTCATGTTCTGATTGCTTGGCGTGTGGTATTAGCAGATATCTGGGACCTCTGGGAAACTAGGGTTCTCCTACTTTCCTAATTAAAACGGAAATCAACAGTTCGAATTTCGGTTCCCACAATGAGCTTCTGAATGACTTTGTAGGCTCCTGTGTGAATGTAGCAGTCTTACTCCTTAAATCCTCAGCTCGTGACTCATCAAAGAAATTACGCAAGAATGCATTTTTGATGTTAGCCCAGGATGTAAGAGATCCGGGTGGTAACTGCTTAAGCTAGCGTGAAGCATCTCCAGAGAGTGAGTACTTGAAGAGCTTGCAGAACAGATAGTCCTCAAAGACTCCATTGTCTTTAATGGCAAAAACAAGATCCTCGAACCGCTCCAGATGGTCCATAGGATGCGCGTGTGATAGACCACAGTATGGTGTCTGCGCCACGAGTGTAAAGTAATGTGGTTTGAGCTCGAAATAATTCATCTGGATAGCTGGAGGACGAATAGCAGATCTGTTCGTGTAGTACTGATTTGGACGGTTGTAATCATCCAACGTTATGGGTCGAGCAATATCCGGGTCCTCAGGGAAATTAGGGTTTTCCTAGTTTCCTTATTTTAACAGAAATAGACAGTGCGAATTTCGGTTCCACAGTTTGGCGCTAGAAGGAGGGGGACGGTACGGATCAATCTAACCCGCAAAAGCCACTCAACGATCAGAAACGATATGCAAGACTCGACGTGCGCGAACGTCATCTCATTCAAGGGGGGAGCAACGGTCGATCTGGCCAAACCCTGAAACGACCTCCTTGTCGTCGAGTTGACGATTCGAGATATCGACGTCGCTAGGGTGCTTATCGACACCGGTAGTTCGGCCGATATCATCTTCAAAGAACCGCTCGAAAAAATGGGGATCAATCAATCCGAAGTCACAAAATACCCAAGCCCACTGCTGGGATTTTCGGGGGAAATAACCATGGCCTACGA
>NW_013617434.1:2927-3044 GCF_000695525.1 Brassica oleracea var. oleracea | reverse complement strand
TGCGCGCAATCCCATCAACGTACCATCTTTGCCTCAAGTTCCCGACCTCTAACGGAGTCGATGTAATATGGGGAAATCCGAGAGTCTCACAGGTTTGCTTCGCCGCGGAACTGAAAC
>NW_013617434.1:0-1151 GCF_000695525.1 Brassica oleracea var. oleracea | reverse complement strand
GAGGAACCAAATTCCACCTGGCTCCTCCACGTCGACGGATCCTCATCCAAGCAAGGATCGGGTATCGAAATCCGTCTCACCTCTCCGACGGGCGAGATCTTGGAACAATCGTTCAGGCTGGAATTCCATGCCTCGAACAACGAGGCCGAATACGAGGCATTAATCGCAGGGCTACGTTTGGCTCACGGATTAAAAATACGTAATCTCCACGCTTACTGCGACTCCCAGTTAGTGGCCAGTCGATTCAGCGGAGAGTATGAAGCTAGAGACGAAAGGATGGACGCGTACCTCAAATTGGTCCAAGATCTAGCTCAAGACATTGACTCTTTTGCCCTTACGCGGATCCCCCGTTCCGAGAATGTCCAGGCTTATGCCCTCGCGGCCCTAGCATCAAGTTCCGATCCAGGACTCAAAAGGGTAATTTCGATCGAGTTCATCGAACATCCGAGCATCGGACCACCAATCGTCGTCAATCTCATAAAAGGCCAAGACGGCAAAGAAGAAATTATCATACCACCACAATCAGAGCAATCTGATTACGGCTGTGATACCCCATGGCATCAGACAATTCGAGACTACATCGTCGACGGGCAACTACCCGCCGAAAAATGGGCAGCTCGCAAGATCCGAACACAGGCCGCACGCTACGTAACAGTGGACGGCAAAATCTACAAATGGAGGTTCTCCGGACCACTCATGACGTGCCTTGAAGGAGAAAAGGCGAGAAAAGTAATGGAGGAAATACATTCTGGCTCCTGCGGCAACCATTCCGGCGGGAGATCACTAGCCGTGAAAATCAAACGCCATGGATACTATTGGCCGACAATGATCGGAGATTTGCCAAAAATTCGCACGAAAATGCGAAAAATGCCAAAGGCATGCACCAACCATCCGACAACCGGCCGAAGTTCTTTCCTCCATCACATCGCACTACCCCTTTATGCGTTGGGCCATGGATATTGGCTGACCTCTGCATAATTCAAAGCAAAAGCGATTCCTTCTAGTCCTTACCGATTTTTTCTCAAAATGGGTAGAGGCGGACTCGTACGTAAGTATAAAGGACGTCCAAGTCGAGAATTTCGTATGGAAAAATATCATTTGTACGCATGGAGTTCCTTACGAGATCGTAACCGATAACGGGTCTCAGTTCA
>NW_013617433.1:149783-156667 GCF_000695525.1 Brassica oleracea var. oleracea | reverse complement strand
AGGATTTTCGGATGGTAATTCCGTCGTAACCGTTTTTGACCCCAACATATCCAGGGGTCATTCTATACGGATATCGATTGCCCGGTTCCTACTCTTTTGATTAGCCCTTTTTAACCAGAGATCTAGCTGAGCATATGCTTCTCCATCCATAAGAAGAGGAGTAAGATCTGTGATCATCCAAAGGATGAGTATTCCAAAAATAACGACCCTTAAAAACCTTAGAGAATAAACATTCCGGTTTATCGATCAGTCGCCATAATTGTTTAGCCAACAAAGCCGTATTAAAGTCCTGCAGGTCTCTAAAGCTCAAACCCCCATCGTTTTTTATGGATGCAGACTTTATCCCAGGAGAACCAATGAATACCTTTTTTATTATTTCCACTGCTCCACCAGAAATGAGTTAAGGTACTCGTTATTTTTCTAGGGAAGCCTGTAGCAGGACATCATAGAAGTTGGCATTGGTGAGGCCGCTGATTTTATTAAGACCTCCTTACCTCTTTTTGTAAGAAAGCGAACGGTCCAACTATTCACTTTATTGTGTACCTTTTCATTTAAAAATCCAAATATCTGTATTTTTGAACCTCTAAGACTCTCCGGAATCCCCAAATAATTCTCCATTCCTCCCAAATTTGTAATACCTAGGAGATTATGGATGTCCGTTCTCCGATCCGCAGGAACTTTATGCCCAAATTGAATCGATGATTTAGAAAAATTAATTTGTTGTCCTGACACCTTTTCATAATCTCTAAGTAATGTTAGTATAACACTACATTCCTCCATTGTCGCCTTGCAAAAGAGTAAACTGTCATCCGCAAATAAAAGATGAGAAATTGATGGACTTGCATGTGCTATTTTTAGCCCTGTTAAACGTTTTAACCTCTCTTCTTTCCTAATATTAGCGATAAGGGCTTCTGTACAGAGGATAAATAAATATGGAGATACTGGATCCCCTTGCCTCAAACCTCTCTCTGGAACTATAAATCCTTTTGGTTGTCCATTTAAAAGAACCTTATAACTAACTGATGATATACACTGCATCATCAAAGCCACCCATTCCATAGAAAAACCCATTTTCAGTAGAAGGCGCTGTAAAAACGACCACTCAACCCTATCATACGCTTTACTTATATCCGTCTTGATAGCTAAAAATTTTTCCTTACACAAATTATTAGTGCGTAGCCCATGAAACATTTCCTGCGCAATAAGAATATTATCCGAAATTAACCTCCCAGAAACAAATGCCGATTGGTCTCTGAAATAAGATTTGGTAGCAGGCCTTTCAACCTCTGACATAACACCTTTGAAATAATTTTATACCCAACATTACACAAACTTATCGGGCGAAGTTCAGTCATTCGATTTGGTCTCGCTGTCTTTGGGATAAGACAGATATTCGTCAAATTCAGCCGTCCATCAAAACTCCCTGTTCGCAGAAAATCATTGACCATATTAACCACTTCCCTCTTTATTATCGACCAAGACTGTTGGTAAAAAAGCGCAGTCATTCCGTCAGGACCTGGTGCTTTTTCCAGCTGCATCATAAATAAAGCCGTCTTGACCTCATCTTCTGTAGCAACTGCCATAAGCCGAAGATTCTAGGCTTCCGTCACTAAGGTTGGTACTTCCTCTAGAAAATCATCCAACTCTGTTGGCACAGTGGTCCGAAACAAATCTGTGAAATATTTAACCGCCACTTCTTCCACTTGCGGCTCTGAGTTCACCGAACTTCCTTCCTCATTATGGAGTCCTATAATCCTATTCTGAATACGCCTTTGTTTTGTCAAAGCATGATAAAATTTTATATTTCTATCCCCACATGTATGCCATTTAGTTCTAGATTTTTGTTCCCAATATTGTTCCTCATCACGATACGCATCCTGCAATTTCCGAGAAACCTCTAGGACCTCTTCATTGGTTTTAGAAAAGTCATTTTGAATTTCCTCAAGAGCTTGTTGGAGAGAATCAATTTTCTCTTTCCCATATGGAGGATTATGTTTCCTCCAGGCTGAGATCTCATGTCTACACCAATGAATTCTATCCACAATTCCACTCTCATCCCTAGCACGATTAGAGTTCCAACCTCGTGTAATTGAATCCATGAGCCCTTCTTCCCCTATCCATCTCTTATCAAAGCGGAAAAATTTCCTAAATTTAATAACTTTATCATCAATCGTAGCGACTATCGGTCGATGGTCTGAAGCTACCGTACGTAGATACTCGACGAAAGAGTATGGGAACAGATTGTGCCAATCATTATTTCCAAGTGCCCGATCGAGACGAAATTTTACCACCTATTGATATCTCCGACCACTCCATGATAAAGTATTACCCACACTTGAAAATTCCATATGGCCACAATTATCTATCATATTATTAAAATCTACAAATGTGTCTGCATGCCGAAGGCTACCGCCTTCTTTTTCATGATTGCCTCTAATCTCATTTAAATCTCCAATAATAAACCATGGTTCCGAACGGGCGATACCAATTCTTGTTAATCTCTCCCAAACTGGTGCCCTTAGGTTTTGATTTGGTTCACCATAAACGAATGACAGGAAAATTCGTTTTCCTTTATATTCCGTCTCAATATCTATAAGTCGATTACTGGCCGAGATAACCGTGACCTTATAACTAGAATCATAATACAACGCCAGACCTCCACTCCTACCCTGAGGATCAACCGTATGGAGATGGGTGAACCCAAAATGAAATTGAAAGGATTGAACAAACTAAAAGTTTTGTTTTGTCTCTGACAAATACAAAAAAGATGGTCTGTTCTTATAATATATTTCCCGTAAATAACTGATAGTCCAACTAGTACCGAGACCTCGACAATTCCAACTTAAAATCTTCATATGCTATAGACTTCCCATGACACTACTTCAAATAAACTACCACAAAAAATTTCACCACCTGGAAACCTCGCAATGACATCAGACCATATGCTCTCCGTACAAAAAAGAAAATCATCTCGCCAACTAATGAGCCATATAACATCATAATGCCGACACAACCATATACGTGTTGACATAATGTTTACAACAATAAAGAAATAAACTGAGACATCCCTATGCAAACGATCAAAATAAACTCTTGGCCTGTAAATAAACCTCATCCCACAAACCTCCGCCTCCAAAGTCTCCATAGAGACCATTTGAAAGCCATAGCCATACCAGACACAAAGAGCAGAAAAACCATTGAGATCCATATAACCAAGAAGTGAAAACAATCCGCCCCTGTTGATTCCAAGCATCCACGATCCCAACATCCCTCCGTCTCCTTGTTCCCAAGTGCTTCTCTTACTTCCAAAATAGAACCATGTCAACCACCTCAGAACCGTAACATAACACCACCCATCTCCTGCCAGATACCAATCCTTCGAACAGATAACATAGTCATAAGACCAGAGATCCCAAGGAGTTCCGCCGTAACCAAAGAAAAAAATACCTCCTCTACGTGTCCAACCAGGCCAACTGACAGCCTCAGAGAGATATCTAGCATAAGATTTTACATAAATAATAAAACTAAAACTAATATATACTTGATTCAAAGACAAGCACAGCCTCCACTCAATAAGGTTCCTGACACCACTATGTAACCAGACCAACCATTTATTCTTATAATACTCCACCCAAACCAAGAGCGGTACAAAATCAACACAGGAAAACAAAACCCTCGTAACACCCAGAGGACTAGCCAAGAAGCAAGACAAAGTACTAAACCAACACCCAACTTCAAAGGATTTCATATCAGAATCCGACATTATTCAAAACCAAAAAAACAAAACGTGGCCTGCAAACCCCTTTACTCCGTTAAGCTCTATGACTTACTAGCGGCCCTCTTCGCGCCTTTATCTCCAGCCTTAGCTGCCACCTTAGCCAGGAGCTTCTTACGTGGAGAGACAAACCCTGGTCCTAATCGCTTCTTGGAGGTTCCCCCAATCCCCACCTTAGCACCTTTCTTCAATGGAGCCTTTCCTTCATCAACCACATCCGTCTCGCCAGCATTAGCCTCCATACCAACATGATCTCCCCCCTCTAATTCTTCAACAACCTGATCTTCCTCTTCCATAACATCAGTGAGCTCCCCATGCTCCCAATCCTCTAACTCCTCTCCCTCCTCTAGCAGAAGCTCCGAGTCGGAGAGAAGCTCGCCCTCTAACATCATATTAGCATCATCCAAAGCCTGTGTATGCAATGCCCTCTCATCAAGCTTCTGCGCGGCATCATCACCCTCGCTCTGCATCTTCAAAGCCAGAGATCCAGCAAGCTCCACTCCCTCTCCTGTCAACACAAGATCATGCCCAACAGAACTAGATTCTTCAAACATAAGCGCCTTACGTGCTTTGTTATGTCCACCACTTCCTTCCGCCTCCACCCCTATTGGAGCTTCCTCTTCTGAAGACTTTCCAGCCCCTTTAAAGGCATCGAGCATAAGCTTGGAGGGATCTGGTAGCTGTTGTTCCCCTTCAGCAACAGTAGCAAGATGCTGACCCCGAGGTACCACTCCCCTAGGCTTAGTACCACGAGACTGCATACCACGTCTCCTTTCTCCATATCCCGAGTCCCTGCCATTCATTGAGGAACCATCACCATAGCCTCTAGTGTGCTTGCCTTTGTAAGGATGAAAAGACCCGTCCTGCTTGGAACTACCTTGCTTCTCATACGCAATGCCTTTGCCCTTATCACCCACTCTGTTGTTCTGCGACCGAGTTTGCTGATACGCTCTACGTTCACCGCTCTGACTGCTACCGTGGGCCACCACCGCCTTATAGCTTGTTGCCTGAGCCCCATCACTACCCGGTCCTCCCCCAGCTACACCCAAAAGCTCCTCCTTGTGTAACCTCGGGCAACGAGAGCATTCATGAGTCAAGCAGAAACATTCAGTGCAAAACCCATAAAGCTTTTCATATCTGAGAGCCACCTTGATTTCCACACCTTCCTCAAACTCAATGTCCATTGAGAACACCAAAGGTTTAAATCCATCTATCTCCACCCGAACCCGTCCCTCCACGATATCAACCTGGCCCTGGACCTGGCCAATTGCTTCCCCCACGCTCTGGAAGATCTGAGCTGCCCTGAACTGAAGAGGGATATCTAAGACTCACACCCAAAACGTGATCTTAGTGGGATAATTTGGTTCTAAAACCGGCTTCCACCTCACTAAAGACACCATCCAGAAATCAAAGTGATAAGGCACCATCTTAAGGACCTCCGTGATATCCTCCTCGAGCTGGAACCTCCCCAGACCAAGATCCGTACCCACCACACGGCCCTCCATGTTCCAAATCCTCGGAAACACAAACAAGAGAACTTTCATGTCTTGTTTTGGAGGGTTCATACACCTTCCGATGAGGGTTCGTGCATATCGCGCAATGATCTCCGAGTTGTCAAACCGGGGGATCGAGATCCTTAGCCCCGACCTAACAACCTCCGCCTTCTTCTCTCCTGATTTAGTGATCCAATGACTTTGCTGAGACATGTTAACACGAAAAGGAAACAAGAGAAACAAACTGTTGTAAATAACTTGCGAAGACTGGAATCGAAGAAAGGTATGAAACTTGACTGAAACAAGAACCACAATATATAGTGAAACCTCCCGCAAACAAGAGTTAAAGACCAAATAACATATAAGATACCAATCTCAGATCACACCCGCAATCACCTCTTTAGAATTATAGAAAGTACCACAGATACACGAAAGCAATCCAAACATAGAAACGAGATATCCGTCATAGCCCCATTGAGAGATCCAAATCCCAGCCCCAATTACCAAATCAAAGAACATCCCACAAACCAAACAAGTCTTAAAAGAAGAAAGTAAATCTCTATCGATCAATTTCATCATCTCATAACAGAGAGTCAAAGCAATCAAGAAAAAATACCGTATTTTCTCTTTGACCTGAGACATCAAGATCAGAGGGATCCCAAATCCTGCGTCAATCATGTAGAAAAATGAAAAAACCTCCTCCTTTCTTCCTAAAACAACCCAGATCCAGAGATCCTCTCCGATTTTACCCCTATGCGACCATCTATTTCCGTTACGTAGACGTAGATCGCATCAATCCCTTGATTCGCGAAAAAACCTCGATACCCCATAATAATACCAATAGGAGGAGAGATCTCCTCATTCCGATCCATTCTGACCCTAAAAACCTCAACAACCCCTCGAGCCTTAATCGCAAAATCAAAATCGCCATTGCCGTCGCATGTCGTCATGACATGGCGGAGCTCATTTGTGTTTTGAAATTATTCATATAGTATCATTTTAAGTTATGATTTAACGATGTGGTTATTATATTTTTTTTTTTCTTAATGTAAAATATGTGAAGTTTTGTATCTAGAGTATAAACTAATATTGACGATTTATTTAATCTATAAAAACTTGTAATATTATTATTATTATTACTTTTAAAAATAATTACAAGAAAATGTAGGAGATGGATTGCATCCGTCCACAAGGCCCATCAAATAACAGGCCGTAGCCCGACAATTTCAGTTGAGTTTAGTTGGCTTAGCGGCTAAAGACGTTGGCTCGACCCTAGAGTACTTTAAGCCAATCGGCTAAGATGATCAGTCGTACTCGGCTTAGACGAAATAATACCAAGGCCCGCATACTCGGCCTTTAGTGACAGGGCCCATAGGATAAGTGCGATTAGGGCATCACGAACAGAGGCGCTATAAGAGTGGAGGAGGACGCAACGAGCAGAGGACTTTTGGGACAACCTACACACTAAGCGGCTAGATCTAGGGTTTCTAAACGATCATTCTGATCTTGTTGCTTAGACCTCACATCTTGTCTCCTTATTTCCCATCAATCTTGTAACCCTTTGTCGGATTCTAATAAAAACGTCTTTAGTCACCCATCCTGAAGTTCATCATTCC
>NW_013617433.1:147602-148008 GCF_000695525.1 Brassica oleracea var. oleracea | reverse complement strand
TCCTTAAACGGAAGTTCGAATCAGAAAACGAAAGCACTTCCAAGCACAGAGATCTCCGAACAATGCTGGATGCACGGAAGTCTCGACGCATCTCGGCAAGCGACGCTAACGACAACGAAAGACCAGTTAGCGATCTCCGAGATAAACTCAATTCCGGCGCATGCGATCTTCGCGTAAAGCTCAACCGTTCAAAACCAACAGACTTACGACGACAGTTGGAGCGAGTTAAAGGTCAGTCTCAATCTTCACCACCCGAGACCAGCATATCCAAAGACCTCCGCGCCCTACTGGACTCTAAGCGAGTACAAGCGGGGCAGTCTTTGAACGTTATCATGGGAGGCTCCCCCCCTAACGAGGAATCAGTCCGTTCCGTGAAAGATTATCGTCGACAAGTCGCGACGTCCCA
>NW_013617433.1:131247-147502 GCF_000695525.1 Brassica oleracea var. oleracea | reverse complement strand
CAACCTACACACTAAGCGGCTAGATCTAGGGTTTCTAAACGATCATTATGACTTGTTGCTTAGACCTCACATCTTGTCTCCTTATTTCCCATCAATCTTGTAACCCTTTGTCGGATTCTAATAAAAACGTCTTTAGTCACCCATCCTGAAGTTCATCATTCCGATCAACTGAATCTCGTACAAACAGAAAACTAAAGAATAAAAAATTGAATTGTTACACAAACATTTTTTTGGAACGCTACATTTAAATCATCAGTCATACCGTTAAACCATCTGTTCCAAGGCCTGTTTCCCAATAAGTCAGCATCAGAATTCCTTTCACTAGGAATCAAATATTAGTTTTAATGGTTTTTGATGATTTGGACACTTTTAATGGTGAGAAAAGTCTGTCATAAATTTATTAAGTAATAGACCGAATGGTGGATACGTGGAGTCTCGAGTCTGTTTATGGCCACACAAGTTAAGATAATTTGGTTAGAAACTAAAATGTCACAGATAATTTAATGCTAATGGGTTGGTGGGCTCGTTGCTCTGGAATAACATAGACTAGAACATTTATTCAAATTCAAATTTATTAGATGCATAACTAAAAACCTATAACAATACTCCAAACTAGAGACAGATTTCATTTTTATTATGATAAAATTTAACTTAATTATTATTTTTAGATTTGGTCTCTTATATTGTATGGAAATGATGTATCCTAATCAACATTTTTAGAATTGTCTTGTATAATATGTATTGTACTTGATATTGCTCAAGCTACCTTATGAGCAACTTTACTCTTTCAAATAAGAAGATGTTCAGTTGTATTACTTAGAGATCAAATCCACAATGATTATAAGATTACACAATAGATTTATTGTTTTCAAATAAACCTAACATAGTATTAGTAGAAAGCAGTAAACAGTGAACTAAGTGTTGCAAGTTATCAAGATGAGATGAATCTAGACATAGGTGAATTCTCAGTTATGATAGGTATGCAATCTTAATAGGTTATTACGGATTTATTTAAAGTCTTTTTTCTCAAACTTAAGTTATAATCTGTCAACTTTCGCATGTAAAGATTATCTAATGTCTAGACCAAGGATTTCAACTGTCGTATGTTAATCCTACGGGAGTGTCGATCGATACACCTTTCGGAGTGTCGATTGATACTACTTCTAGCAAGGTTTAGCGAAAAGGTTTGATGTGTTCTCTAATTACCTAGAACAACTTTCGCAGATCTTCCTAGTTTTACTCAGGCAACATTCCAAGCTTTCGCTTGCCAACCAATCCTAAGATCTAAGTTCATGGTGATCAATCATAGATTTAGCAGTAAGAACAACTAGATGAATAACCAATTGAATTACCCTAACAACAATACATAATTAGCAAACTATAATGCAACCTTTGAAATACCCTAAATCTAACAATTGAACTACTCATGCATATTCATAAGAAATATTATTGCTGGGGTCAAAAACGGTTATCTCGAAATCAACGTTTAAAAATTGCGCTTCTGTACGAAAGCTCTCTCGACACACTCTCACCAAAAGTTCTCGAGCAAAATACTCGGTAGAAAAGGACCACGAAACCGAACAAGCAGTCCAAGTCGCCAAACGGGCGAGTTGGATCAGGCACACCGTCCAACTCGCCCGTTTGGAGAGTTGGACAAAGCACACCGTCCAACTCGCCGAACGGGCGAGTTGGGCCGAACGCATCAACCAACTCGCCGAACAAGTGAGTTGGGCCGAACGCACCGTCCAACTCGCCCATTCGGCGAGTTGGGCCGAACGCACTGTCCAACTCGCCTGTTCGGCGAGTTGGACCAACTCTTCCCGACTCACCGTAAGGCAATGTTGACCGGACCTTATTCCTTTCGTCGAACCTCGACAGACCAATCCCTCGTTTTGTATCGATCGGAGTTACCATTGGAGCTTTACAAGATGAACCGCGAAGACTCGTTTTCCCGAATAAAGTTCATGATTATCGTATAAATGGCAACGGTTAACATAATACCAAAATTGTCTAAACTATACGAGAAGTGTGAACTTTCTCATTAAATCGATGTTGTATCAAGAAACGTTCTTCCGAAGAAGTCGTAAAAACGTTTAAGCCAAAAAATGGCCCAAAGAGGCCTAGAACACGGTTAAAGGCCCACTTACGACTTCATACGAAATTAAGCCTGGTAATGCTATGACGGTGTATCTTTACTTGCAGAGGAAGATAAATCTCGCAAAATCGAAAGATAAATGTCAAGTTTCCAAGATAATGATGAAGATCGAGAGGAAAAGGAATATTTCCTCGAAGCGATAAACCTGACCTAGGGGCAAAAAAGGGAGCGGGAACTGACCCAGAAGGCATATATAAGGGGAGCTAAAGCGAAAGGCGCTGAAGAGAGAGAGAGAGAGATTTAGACCTAGAAAAACTCTGCTAGCTTAGGAAAACTTGGAATTTAGGAGGCTTGATTTTACTTAGACTCTTTTCGGCTTTGTTTTGAGACTTACCTGGTTAGCGAAACTCTGTCCATCTTGTCTTTCGGAAACCATGTAACTTTGTTCTTGTCAATCAATAATACGCCTCTGTGCAACTTACTTTCGATATTCAGTTATCTTTTTCTCTTTCGTTTTTGTGTGATTTCGCAGATAATCCGGGATCTCTGGGAAAGTCGGGTTAACTTGACTTTCCTTATTTTACGGAAAATTGATAGTGCGAATTTCGGTTCCCACAATTATGATGATATGAATAATACAGAAAAATAGTAAATGAAAGACAAGATAGAGTAAAGAAACAAGAGAGTTTAAGATCTTCTCTCAGAAGGTTTTCAGATCTCTCTCCAGTCCAAAGCTCTCTCTAGTAGGTATATGGTGTGCCTCTCTCCAAACAAAGCGTAAAAGAAGTTTTTCTTTCAAAACAATAGAAAACCCTAATAAATAACCTAACTTGCGGCCAAGGACTTGTGGTTCAATTCTTGGAACTAATGGGCAGCATTTGTAATTTCCTCAAATCATCATTAAACTCGCGGGTGGCTTTGGTGTCGATCGACGCTTTGAGGCAGTATCGATGAATGCTTCTCACAGAAACAGCCTCCGGCTTCAAGTCTTCAGCAAAGCTATCCTCAAAGCTCCAAAATGATATCTTAAAGCATATAGACCCGAAAAGACTCTAAAACAACTCTAAATGCATATAATATACTCTAAAAACATACATTATGGGTGAAAACATATAAAATCCATGACATATCAAATCTCCCAAATTTATCCTTCTTCTTGTCCTCAAGAAAAATATATAATAGATCTATGGAAATAGTTTGAAGACGTAGACACTCACCAGCTGATATCACTCAAATTACCATAAAGAGTGACTTTACTCTCTCAAATAAGAAGTTCAGTTGCAGTACTTAGGGATCAAATCCTCAGAGACTCTAGGATTACACAATAGATTTGTAGTTTTCGAATTACAGCTAGATAGAAATGATTTAAATAATAAATAAAGTAAAGGTTGGGTGAACAAGGTAGTTGTTCAGTTGGTTGATTTAGGTTTTGAACAATTAAGAGAAAATTGCTAGATTGAGGTAAACTCTCAAGTATGATAAATATGCAAACTTATGGGTTTATTAGGGATTTATTAATATTAAATGTTCTCAAACTCAAACTTAAGTTATAATCTATCAACTTTCGTTTGTTTAGATTATCTAATGTCCAGATCTAGGATTTCAACTCTCGTTTGTTAATCCTAGGACAATGTCGATCGATACACTTTTCAAGTGTCGATCGATGCACCTTTCAAAACGTCGATCAATACAACTTTTGCAGCGTCCATTGATGTTTCTTTCAGCAAGCCTTAGCGAATATGTTTGATGTGTTCTATAACCAACTAGATCAACTTTCGTGTGCATCTAGCTGATTAGATAATTCTAGATTAATTCAGGCAACAGACCAAGTTCTCACTTGTGCCAATCAATCCTAAGATCTAAGTTCAGGAATATTAATCCTAACCCTAACATTAAGAACAACTAGATGAAGAACTAATTAAATCACCCTAACAACAACACATATTTAGCAAACCATAAAACAACCTTTGAAGAACCATAAATCTAAAAATAGAACTACTCAGACATATTCATAAGAAACATTATGATGGTCTGAATAATATTGCAATAGAATAATAGAAAGACAAAGTAGAGTAAAGAAACAAAGGGAGTTCAAGATATTCCCTCTATCAAGGTGTTCATATCTCTCTCTCCAATCCTAATCTTTCTCTCTCTAAAATAGTATGAAGCATAGCCGTCAACAATAGCTTAGAAATAGTAAAATAGGGTTTCAGGTCGTCCAGGGGTATTCTGGTAATATGTGGTGACTTATGGGCTTAAGTTGGTCATAAAACAGGCTCGGCCCGCCTTCTGGGATCATCGTCGATCGACACCAAGGCTGTGTCGTCGATTGACACCAAGGATGTGCCGTCGATCGACATTCCTTCATCTCCTCGAAGCTTACTCTCGCGAGACAGACTTACCACTCTTTAGTAAAACCGGCATAACGTCTGCTACAAGATGCTGATTAACCTCAAACCAGTGACATTGGAAAGCTAAATAAAATCTCTATCTTGCAACAACATATCAGCTCAATTGTACAGTAGGGAGCATCCATAGCTAAACATCTGACGTATTTGTGCAGTTCTACACCTCAAAAGGCTCCAAAATCACAAAAGTTCTCGAGAACGTACCTGAACCTTAAATACTCTAAAACATACTCCAAACCCATATAAAAGACTCTAAAACATCTATATACCATGGCTAAAAACATGTAAAATCCATGGTATATCAACTCCCACTAACTTACCCTTTTGCTTATCTTCAAGCAAAACAAGAATAAACCTGTGAAAAAAGTTTGAAAATAGCAGCGACTCACACAATTTTGAACTTGCTACTTTCAACTCTGCAATGTTGCAAGCCACATCAGATCAGTACCAACTTTAGAGGCACTTCATGTACTAGACCTTAGCTTACCAACCAAACCATCCAATCCAGCCCACTGCTAAGCTGATTCCGCCTGACATACCCCATTACTGACCTCTGATATACTATGGATTTTACCCATTTTTAGCAATGGTATATAAGTGTTTTTAAATACATTATAGTTGTTTTGGAGTCTTTTTAATATCTTTTCAGGTTTTGGAGTGATTTGGAGAAAAGTGATGATTTTGGTGTATTTTGAAGATAAAATGACAAAGACCCGAAGTTGACCATCGACCATGCCTATCGATCGATGGGCAAAGGAAACAATCGACCGACCCACACTCTGTGGTGTCGATCGACGACGAAGCGCGCATAAGGCATATTGAGTTCCAGCCGACTTAAAGCCCAAGTCCCACAAGAATTACCAGATTACCCCTGTCGAGTTTTAACCTAATATTTATGTGCTCTGCCATTTTTCTAGGCAAAACACACTTTCATACTTTATACTTTCACACAGCAAAATACTTAGAGACTAAGATTTGGAGAGAAGATCAAAGAAGTCCTTCAGAGTTTTGTGATTAGAACTCCAGTTTCTTTACTCTATTTTATTTATGCAATTTACTTATTTTATTGTTATGAATTGCTTAGCCATGTCTGAGTAGTTCATCTTGTTAAATTTAGGGTTCAGATATTCATGAGGGATTACCCCAAAATATAGAATTTCTAATTGTCAGGATATTAATCAACTAAATTGTTCTTAATGCATGTGTTATAGAGTAGCTAACTAGGACCTTGTCTATAGAAATTAGGGCGCATCCGGAAGTTTGGTTCTTTGTCTGAAATAGTTTAGGTTGTGCTAGGATTGCTAGAAACAAGCGGAAGCTGATTTAGCAAACCTAGTGAACATGTTCAAACCCGTTTGTAATGCTCCCTGGAAGAAATGTCGATCGACAACTCACTAGTTGCATCGATCGACGGGGTGAAAGGTGTATCGATCAACACCCCGTTGTTGGAATCAATCGACACTTTCTAAGGACCAACAAGCAACAGCTGAGGTCCTAGATCCGGGGATAGATAGTCAAAATATAAAAAAGTTGATAGACTATTCTAATTGTTTGAGTTCTAGAATATCCATATATACTTAGTAGTCTATATCTCTATAATCCTGATTATCTGAATATAAACCCTAAGTATAACGTCTCCCGTATCAATCCTTAAAACCCAGTCAATTAACTGAACAATTACTTGTTCACCTCTGCTTATTTACATTTAAACCATTCGACCTAGCTTAACTACATAACTAGATTAGATCTATTGTGTTAGGGGAGTTTTTGTGTAGAATCTTTGTGAGTACCACAGAACGTTGGATGAGGCTGGTATTTCGTGGGAATTAAAAAGAAACAGACTTGAAGAGAAATTTTTTTTAGATAGAACAAGCCGGAACTACAATGTATTGAGTATGAACACTAGTTCTAGCCGCATATCTTTAGTCTCTAAGTTTTGAGGTGTCCGTACCGTGTTCTAGGGTTTAGGCTCCCCTTGTATAGTCGTCTTGAAGTCGGTCTGAGTCAGTTGAGTAGGTTAAACTCTTCCATATTCGGAAATATGGAAGACTCTCCATATCAGAAGTTTTCCTTTTCCCGGAGGATGGGGGTGGTCCTTGGGACTGGACCCGAAGTGCTTCATAGCGGGGACCCGGAGTGCTTCACTGCGAAGACTCGTTTTCCCGAATGAAGTCCATGGTTATCTTCTAAACGAAAACGATTAACTTAACACCATGATTGTCTAAACTAGACGAGAAGTGTGCACTTCCTCGATAAGATGACGTCATATCAAGCAGATTTCTTTCTAAGAAATCGTAAAAAACGTCTGAGTCAAAAAACGTCCCAAAGAGGCCTATAACGCGGCTAACAACCCACTTACGATTTCATATGAAATTGAGCCCATCAGGGCTATGACGGTTTATCTTTACTTGCAGAAAAAGATAGATCTCGCGAAATCGGAAGATGAATGTCAAGTTTCCAAGATAATGATGAAGATGGAGAAGAAAATGAATATTTACGCGAAAGGATAAACTCGACCTAGGGGCAAAATAGGAAGCAAGAACCAACTTAGAAGGCATATATAAGGAGAGCTAAAGTTTAAGGTGCAAGAGAGGAGATTAGACCTAGGAAAACTCTGCTAGCTTAGGAAAAACATAGAACTTAGGCGGCTCGATTTTACTTGGATTCTGAGAAAAACTTGGCTAGCGAAACTTTGTCGGTCTTGTCTCTCGGAAATCCTGTAACCTTGCTCTTTTATCAATCGATAATATGCCACTGTGCAATTTACTTTCAATATTCTGTCATCTTTGTCTCTTTCGTTTTTCGTGTGTTTACGCAGATAATCCGGGACCTCTGGGAAATTTAGGGTTTCTATCTTTCCTTATTTTACGGAAAATTGACAGTGCGAATTTTGGTTCTCACATCCCAGCTTAGATTCGCTGTCTTCTACGTCGTAGATCAGAGCACCCTTAGTCTTCTGGCACGTTGCTGCGTCTCCCTGCGATGTCATAGGCGGGAGAGTCACATCTCCTCCGGAGTTAGGCATGGGTCGGACCTTAGTCCGGAAGCAACGCTTCTTGTTACTTGCCATGTTAGGGACTTGGTTTTCGTCTCGGAGGGTTAGGTTCTCCAATTCGAGCTGGCTGAACTTCTCGGCGCTCAGCTCAAGTTGCTTGGAATGTTCGTCGAGCTTCTCCTTCAAGCTCTGCTCTTCTGAGGAGAGCTCGGGATTCTCCACAACCTCTTCTTGAGCTCTATGCAGCTCGGTTACTTGACTTTGTAGACCATCGAGTTGCCTTTGGGCTCGGCTTCTCTCTGGGTAGCTTCAGATAGCTCGTTCTACTCATCCACCGCCATTATCACATAGTTTAGATTACTCCCCTCCTTCTAGCACCAAACTGTTAGGGGATTTTTGTGTAGGATCTTGTTAAGAATACTAGTTCTAGCTGCATATCTCTAGTCTCTAAGTTTTGAACTATTGATCCCTTTTTCTAGGGTTTAGGCTCCCCTTATATAGTTGTCTTGAGGTCGGCCTTAGTCGGTTTGAGTAGGTTAAACTCTTACATATTCGAAAATATGGAAGGTTCTCCATATCGGAAATTTTCCTTTTCCCGGAGAAAGGGGGTGGTCCCTAGGACCGGACCCAGAGTGCTTTCTAGCGGGGACTCGGGGCGTCTCCTAGCGGGGACCCAGAGGACGGTGTCCTGCCTGGGATCTGGAGGAGTTTAATACCTGAGTATTTTTCCCCAACACCTAGAGTACCACATGTGAAAAGTACATGTATTAAACCTCTATGTGCTACACAATACATGGAGCAAAAGTGAAAACGTCTGGGAGCACACGAAAATCCCTGCTTATCTAGACGTGGAAAGCAATAAAGTCTGGCGCTTGGATCACTACACCAGGTAGATCCACAAAACTCCCCCCGAAGTCTGTTAGTGGCTTCTTGCAGAAGCAGGATGCCAAATAGGAACTCGATAGTGGCCAGCTTCCGAGCGGCAGAATGCGAGATCCGAACAGGTACCGGTAGTAGTCTTGCCCAGGAAGGCTGAGTACGGTCCCTGCAAAACCAAAAACCTCCGGGTTCCCATATGACCTCCAGGTCCAAACAGGATCTCTGGATCTAAGGGATAACCTCTGGG
The DNA here is from genome assembly GCF_000695525.1 of Brassica oleracea var. oleracea. Lineage (NCBI taxonomy): Eukaryota > Viridiplantae > Streptophyta > Magnoliopsida > Brassicales > Brassicaceae > Brassica > Brassica oleracea. The sequence continues at coordinate 138,878 of NW_013617433.1, read as the reverse complement.
TTCCCATATGACCTCCGGATCCAAACACGATCTCAGGATCTAAAGGATAACCTCTGGGTCCTCATATGACCCCCCGGGTCCAAAGACGATCTCAGGATCTCAAGGATAACCTCCGGGTCTAGACACGATCTCAGGATCTGAAAAGGAATCTTCGGGTTCCCAAACAACCTTCGGGTCATAAGAGCAGCCCACGGGTTCTAAGTCTGTATTTTTAGAGACTAAACCACCGGGTTTAAAGTTAATCTTGCAGGTCCAAGCTAAAACCTTCGGGTCCGGGGCCACCCCGAAAACCTGGGAATATCCTGCGAGTTCTGAGAGCAACCTCCGGGTCCTAATAATTTATCGGGGATCCGAAGCAACATCCCATGCTCAAGTCCATAAAGATTTTGACATCCAAACCTGCGGGTCCTGAAGAAAGGGCATATCATCTCTTGGAAAAAAGATCACGGGTAACCTATATATGGAATGTGGAACGTGGTATACTGTTATGCAGTTCCTTTAAGACACCTCGCTCCGTCCTTAAGTCTCCTCAAGAAGAGCTACATAAATACAGTGGGAAACTCCTCTAAGTTAGAAGGGCAAAAAGCGATCATACTCTGCGAAGTCTTACCACGAAAAGAAAAGTGTACTAACAAAGGCAACCTCGACCAAGAGATGAGCGGAGGAGGTCTTCTCAAATATTTGGGCTGCTATCATTAGAGCGTTCAAAAACAGTTTAATGAAAAAGAGTGCATAAAAAGATCAGTATGGAGAGCCATTATTCGAAAGAAGACAATTCAACAAACATCAGTATTTCAAAAAACAAAAACAAGGAGGAATCATTGAAAAAGAGGGCCCCTTCGAGAATCGCGACCCCACGTCGGACCTCGGGGTAACAGCCTGGGTAGGTCCTCCCGGTTTCTGACCAATCCCTCTAGACAAGAATAGGTATCGGCGATACTCCTCCTTGGGATTCCAGTGTTCTACCCTTTTCTCTAGCCACTCCCTCATAAGTTCCCACCTGGCCGACTCCCTCGCCTGCTGAATCAACAGATCCCGACGGGCCATCACATCCCGCACCTGGTTACGAAGAAATACCATCTCACCAAGCAGCCTCCGATGAACGTCTACCAGTGAGTCATGATTAGATACAGCCACAGCACCAGCTGGCGGAGTGGGAGAAAGACCAGTGACCGATGAAGCAGCCCTAACAATTCTCGGCGGAGGGGTGTAAAAAGGACGCCTCTTCCGCGTTTTAGCTTTTTTTTGTTACTAAAGACAAGAGAAAACGAGGGTCTCACGACAATCCCTGGAAAAAAGCATTACAAGAAATAAGGAGACGGAATCCTACTAGGTGAAAACTAAGAGTAACTTCTTACCTTAGTTGTGGCTGTGACTTAGGGCCTCCTTGCTCACCAGAAAAATCACCCACTGGAATCGCCGGGGAACTCCCATCGCAAGATTCACCACTATCTCTCCAATAAAGGACACTGGACGGGATACATCTGACAGCAAAACCAAATACTGGTAAATACACCAAATACTGGTAAATACAAAGTCCCAGAGAGACGATAAACTTAAAGTTCAAATAAAGGAGAAGAGCTTACCCACAGTACGCTAGGACGTAGGATAACCAAACGGTTCTTGAATCTTCACGAATATATACCGGTTGTTCCAACCATCCCCAAAGGGATAATTACCCCTAATACCCCTTGAAGGCTCTCCGACCAACGGAGCACCGTCACGGGATCAGAAGTGATAGAATCCTTATTTGTTCACCAGAGGGGCAAAGTAGTAGGAATACAGGATCTCATGCACTCCCATCGAAAGGCCATGAAATTACCCGAGCACTTGGACAGCCATTAAAATCCTCCAGGTCAAGCGAGTAAGTTGACAGGGACAGAAACCGAAGTAAGAGGATACCTCGGCTATGAGAGAAGGGATACCACCCCGGAAGCCCACCTTTAGATACGCCTCATAGACATCCACCTCATTCGCCTCTCCGACTGGGGCACGCTCGGACTCGGAAGGACTTCTCATCCCCGCCAAAGGAGGAATCGCGTACTTCCTCCGAATATCAGCGAGATCTCCCTCCCGGATCTCAGAACAAGGACCGTCATCAAAAAAGCAGGAGCAATTACGTCTCAGGGGCGCCATTGGAACCGCTGCGCTATCAGCCTCCGAAACCTCTCCACAAGAAGGAATGGGAGATGAGAAAGGATCGGTGAAAAGACGACGTGGCCTTGTATGGCCACCCACGAGTGAAGGCGGAAACGCGAGAAGATCAGGATTCATCTTTCTTGTCCGAAAATCAAGAGCTCGAGATGGATTGAGGTCGTTCGAAGATATCGCGACCTTTATATACACCAGGATCATCCTTCCTCACAGAGCCGGGAAAGGAAATAAGATGTTTCCAAATATCTCAGAGAATCCTCGACATAGGCGACCAGCAGGAAAAAGGAAACTCGGTCCCCGCAAAAGAAAGAGGAAATCCTTCCTTAAAAGGAAAATTTCGAAAAAATAAATTGGACACATGCCGAAATTTTCTCATAAAGAAGATTCGACTTAGATACCCTTCGGAGCATCCGGGACTCTTCGATAAAATCTCGCACCAGCCACGGATCCGCGTGAAGAATCAAATTCAGCGACCCAGCCCTTCTTCGGGCAAGACTCCTAAGGCCTCGAGCTTCATCATCTTCGACAAGAATCAGCGGTTCAAGAAGATATTGCTAGGCCCCGGCCTAAGAGGAACACGAGATAGCGGGATTACTGGAGCGATGTCCTGCCCAAGGGGAGCCTGCTGAGAATGAGCAACCCCGGTTGACTCGAGTGCACAGGTTATTCCCCGAGTTTGATGACGAAATCAAGAAACAAGGGGCAAACTGTAGGGGAAAAATACTCAGGTATTGATTTTCTTCAGACCCTGGTCAGGACACCGGCCAGGTGACGCTTCGGGTCACGGGTCCCTGTTAGGAGACACCCGGGGTCCGACCCCTGCAATCATCCCTTCCCCCGGGTAAAATGGATGTCCTCCATTTAAGGGAATCCTTCCATATTTCCGAATATGGAAGAGTTTAACCCTATTGGCCGACGACAACCGACCTAAAGACGACTATATAAGGGGAGCCCAAACCCTAAAACAAGGGATCGACCCTTCAAGATTAAGAAACTAGAGCTTGGTGGCTATACACCAATCTATTGTAGTTCCGACTCTAAAATCGAATAAAACTTCTCTTTCAGTCTCATTATTCATAAATCCTAACAAATACCAGGCTTATTCATCGTTCTGTAGTACTCACAAAGATCCTACACAAAAATTCACTAGTAGTTACGATTCAGAGACAACTCGATTCTCAAGCAAAACTGTCACCATCGATCGACATAAGGACTCGACCATCGATCGACGGCGAGTACACAGCACGACGAAGCAAGCTGGTTACTGAGAAGTCACTACAGGATAAGCTTGATGAGATCACTTTTGTGGGAACCGAAATTCGCACTGTCGATTTTCGGTAAAATAAGGAAAGTCAAGTCAACTCGATTTTCCCAGAGATCCTAGATTATCTATGAAAACACACGAAAACGAAGGGGACATAGATAACAGAATATCGAAAGTAAGTTGCACAGAGGCGTTTTATTGATTGACAAGAACAAAGTTACAGGGTTTCCGAAAGACAAGACGGACAGAGTTTTGCTAACCAAGTCAGTCTCAGAACAAAGACGAAAAGAGTCTAAGTAAAATCGAGCCGCCTAAATTCTAAGTTTTTCTAAGCTAGCAATGTTTTTCTAGGTCTAAATCTCTCCCTGCGCCTTTAGCTTTAGCTCCCCTTATATATATGCCTTGTGGGTCGATTCCCGTTTCCTTTTTTGCCGCTAGGACGAGTTTATCTCTTCGAGGAAATATTCATTTTCTTCTCGATCTTCATCATTATCTTGGAAACTTGACATTTTTCTTCCGATTTCGCGAGATTTATCTTCTTCTGCGAGTAAAGAAACACCGTCATAGCATTGATGGGCTCAATTTCGTATGAAATTGTAAGTGGGCCTTTAACCGTGTTCTAGGCCTCTTTGGGCCCTTTTTCGACTAAACATTTTTAAGATTTCTTCGAAAGATGTTTCTTGATACGACGTCGATTTAATTATGGTGTTAGGTTTGCCGTTTCCGTTTATTCGATAACGATTAACTTTATTCGGGAAAACGAATCTTCGTGGTTCTTATTATAAAGCTCCAATGGTAACTCCGATCGAGACGAAACAAAGGATTGATCCGTCGAGGTTCAACAAAAGGCATAAGGTCTGTTCGAAGTTACCTTACGGCGAGTCGGTAGGAGTTGGTCCAACTCGCCGAACGGGCGAATTGGACGGTGTGCTGGATCCAACTCGCCGAACGGCGAGTCGAACTGCTTGTTTGGTTCCGTGATCCATTTCTTCTGAGTCTCTTAATCGGGACCTTTTGTCGAGAGTTGATATCACTCAAATTACCCTAAGGAGTGATTTATACTCTCTCAAATAAGAGGTCGAGTTGTTGTACTTAGGGATCGAATTCACAGGGAGCTAGGGAACCAAATAAATCTAATCATATTGATTAAGCTAGGTTGATTTAATGATTAAATGTAAAGTTGCAAGTTTGTGAACAAGGCAATTGCTCGATTGATTTGATTGGGGTTTTTGTGGAAGGATGGTTTGCTAGACTTAGGGTTTCTATTCAGGAAATCAGGATTATAATCCTACAGATGCCTAACAAGTTGTATGCATGATATTATATAGCTCTCGCTTTCTAAGTTTGTCTATTGACAAGTGTCGATCGATGATTCTATAGGAATATTGATCGATACACTTGTTGAAACATCGACTGATTATTCGATTAGAATATCGATCGACGCTTTTGGTCAAGCGTTAATGCGCGGGTTGAATGTGCTGACTACGCTTCCTATATCAGCTCTCGGCTTAATCTAGCAATCTTAGCTCAATTAGGATGGATTCAGGGTGAGATGCAAGCTATCGCTTATGTCTACAACTCCTAGGGCAAGTTCTAGGTAGCTAAACTAGAAACAGACATTAATGAAAATCCTAAAGATGAATATCACAACTTAGCAATCTATAGTTGGGGCTTATCCCTCATAACATATCTGAACCCTAATCCTAACAGGTGGATCTATTCAAGCATGAAGTTTGTCACTAAAATCATAGATGAATAGATAAGAAGTTGCAATAGATATTATAAAACCAATGGAGTTCCAAGAGGATTCTCAAGGAGTTCCTCCCTTCTCTCCTAACCTAGTGTTAGGGGATTTTTGTGTAGGATCTTTGTGAGTACTACGGAACGATGGACAAGGCTTAGATTTCGTGGGGATTTGAGAGAAATAGACTTGAAGTGATGTTTAATTAGATAGAACAAGCTGGAACTACAATGATTGGTGTATAAACCCTAGCTCTAATCTCTAAGGCTTGAAGTGTCGATCCCCTGCTTTAGGGTTTAGGCTCCCCTTATATAGTTGTTTTAGGTCGGCCCTTAGTCGGTCGGAGTAGATTAAACTCTTCAATATTCGGAAATATGGAAGGTTCTCCTTATCGGAAGTTTTCCTTTTCCCGAAGGAAGGGGGTGGTCCCTCGGACCGGACCCAGAGTACTTCCTAGCGAGGACCCGGGGAGTATCCTAGCGGGGACCCAGAGGCCGGTGTCGTTCCTGGGGTATGGAGGAAATCAATACCTAAGTATTTTTCCCCAATAGTTTGCCCCTTTTTGCTCGATTTCGTCATCGAACTCGGGGAATAACCTATGCACTCAAGTCAACCGGAGTTGCTCATTATCAGCAGGATTTCCCTAGGCAGGACATCGCTCCAGTAATCCTGCTATCCGGGGTTCCACTCAGGCCGGAGCAACACTCTGAACCTAGGGGAGGACCGGCTCCCTGACAACAGACAGGGGTCTGGCGCCATCTTTTTGAACCGCTGATTTCTTGTCGAAGATGGAGAAGCTCGGGGCTTCTGATGGTGTCTTGGAGATGGCAGAGCCTGGAGCTTTGGTGATTCCCGAAGAGGAGGCCTGAGCACTTGAGCATGATGCGTAGAAGCAGGTCCGGAGATTGGCGCAATGTTTTGTAGGAGGTTCCGGATCGAGTTCGAGGTCCCATGGGGTTTCCATATTTTGCGCCTGGGACAATCTCATGTCGATTCTCGCCTAACTTTGGAGATTCTATTCCCTTAAATGAAGGAGATCCGCTGAGGTCGCAATTTTGTTGATAAGGAAATGATTTGAATTTCAAATCTCCCTCGAAATCTGGAAGTTAATAGGCACGCAGTTTCTTCGGGAATCCTCCCAACGACTTCTTCTTTATAGGCTTTCCCTTTGCTTCTTTGGATTCCTCTTAGGTAGATCGATCCTCTTAGCTTATTAGGTTTTCGCGGGGTAGCTTTCTTATTGTCGCGATCTGTTGGATATGAACTATCAGAACAGTGTTTAAGCGTTCCGCTTCTTCTGTTCCTACGGCGGCTGATAGGGCCAGGTTGAAGAGAAGGATGGATTCTCCGGTTTCCCGATCAGACATCTCTTCGGAGCCATGCGAAGGATCTGACTGCGATCTGATGGCTCCCCTACCGCTATCTTGTGTTTACGCAGCTCCCCCATTGGTGGGTCCTGCCTCGTCGGTCGGTGAGGACGAGCTGTCGGAATGGCGGGGTAGGTATTCACTTCCTTCTTGTGTTACCCTCCGAGTCGCTACTTCAGAAGAACATGCTTCTAGCTATATTCCAGGGGAGATCGCCATCTACGAAGCTTTCTTTGATTCCGACCTTATGATATCACTCAAATTACCCTAAGGAGTGAATTACTCTCTCAAATAAGAGGTTAGGATGTAGTACTTAGGGATCGAATCCACAGAACAGAGACTCTAGGATTACACAATAGATTATTGTCTTGAAATAAATCTAGATTAAATGGTTTATAAGTTTTAAAGCAGTAAATGGAGTCGTGAGCAAGTGTATTGCTCGATTGATTTGTTTAGGGGTTGTTAACAGTTGGGAGAATTGGCTAGATTCAGGTATATTCTCAGGTATGATAAGTAAAACTTAATTTGGGTTTTTTGGGGTTTATTGATGTTAATCATTCTTGAATTCAAACTTTAGATATAATCAATCTGATTATCTAATCTGGATCTCGGATTTCTCGTATGTTAATCACGAGAAAGTGTCGATCGATAATTCTTAATGAACATCGATCGATACACCTTTCAAAATATCGATCGACAGGGCTATCGCTGCGTCGATCGATACTTCTTCCAGAAAGCTTTACGGACATGTTTGATCTAAATTCTCTAACTAACTAGACCAACTCTCGTATGTATCTAGTTAGTTAGATCATACTAGTTATTTTCAGCTATTGAGTCAAGCAATGGCTCGATCCCAATTAATCCTAAGATCTAAATTTAAAGGGTGATCAATCCTAAACTTAGCTTTAAGCATAACTAGATGAAAGAATTATATTTCTAAACATCCTAACAATTGTTGTTGTCAATAATACATTTATCAACCTATTGAGAAACCTAAATCTAAAAATATAGACTACTCAGACATATTCATGGAACACATAGTTATGATGGTCTGAATAATACTTAAGTAAAATGAGTAAATAGAGTAAGCAACAAAATGAATAAA
>NW_013617433.1:126489-131204 GCF_000695525.1 Brassica oleracea var. oleracea | reverse complement strand
AAAATGATACAAAACCCTAATAAATAGCCTAACAGGCGGCCAGGAACTTAAAATGTAATTATTGAAACTTTTCCGAAACTTTAATTCTTCTAATTTGTCATTAACTCCCGGGTGGCTTCGCCGTCGATCGATATGAAGATCTCAACATCGATCGATATTCCTTGGTAACTATCAGTCGATATTCTGACAAATAATCGACCATCCAGCGAAGTTCAAAATGTCTCCAAATAGCTCCAAATACATCATTTTCTTCCAGATAGTACCTGAAACTGTAATTACTCTAAATAGACTCTATATAGTAATAATATATCTTAAAACACTCATAAACCATGGTTAAAAATGGGTAAAATCCATAGTCTATCAACTCCCCCCAAAACTTACTCTTTTGCTTGTCCTCAAGCAAAACACAACAGAGCAGTCTCTCTGAGAGAGGTTTGAAAACATCAGGAACTCACATGATTTAAAACTTAGAATCATCACCTCTACAATATTGCAATCCATATCTAAACAGTCCTAATCACAAAAGCACTTTATACCATATCCTATCTTAGCAACCAAATTCATCTAGCCAGCAACTTAAACAAATCTTGTCTGACATTCCCTCTACCAACTTCATTTCTTTGCATAAATAAAAATGTAGGCTTTACCTTGGGAGTATCGATCACATGATGCAAGGAATCTCAAACAAGTGGTGGGAACCGAAATTCGCAGTGTCGATTTCCGTTTAAATAAGGAAACTAGGAAAAACCCTAATTTCCCAGAGGTCCCGGATATCTGCTAATACCATACGCCAAGCAATCAGAACACGAAACGAGAACAGTAATAAAATAAGAAATCGAAAAAGAGAGCAAGATAGTTCTTATTCCGAATCTGCGTTTGAGCGTTTACAACAAGGTAAGTGTCTGGCCTAAGAGAGCTGTCGGCGAAATTCCTAGTTCTAAAACCCTAAGACGGCAAAAACCTAATTGAGTCGCAGCTCGAATAACAAAAACGGAAAATTACCTAAAATCGCTCTAAGTGCTAAGTTTGCTGCAAAAGTCCTCCTCCTTGCCTCTCGCCTAGGACTCCTTATATACTGGCTCCAAGGTCGGTTTATGCTTTTCCTCTTCTGTCCTTAAGCCGCCATAGCATAAAAATGGAGATATTCCATTTTTTGCGTTCTTCGTAATTATCTTCAAAATTTCGTATTTATCCGCGGAAACTTGACATTTATCTTTCCTTGCCAACCAAGCGTAAACCATCATGCGGCTTACGGGCTGTTGGTTAAGAAATCGTAAGTTGGGCCTCGAGTCATGTCTTAGGTCCCTTTGGGCCGTCTTCCGACTCGAAGCGTTTATTACGGTTTCTTTCGATAAAGAATGAACTTTCCGCTGTTTTTACGGTAAAGTTTGATTGATAACTTAGAAATGGCGGGGAGAACAATTAATATCAATAAACCCCTAAAAACCCAATTTAAGTTTTACTTGTCATTCCTGTTAAAAACCTCAAAACTAATCAATCGAGCAATAAACTTGCTCACAAATCACAAATCCATTTACTACTTTAAAACCTATAAACCAATTAATCTACCCTATTTCAAAGACCATAATCTGTTGTGTAATCCTAGAGTCTCTGTGGATTCGATCCCTAAGTACTACATCCAAACCTCTTATTTGAGAGAGTAATTCACTCCGTAGGGTAATTTGAGTGATATCAAATTTGGCGCCGTTGCCGGGGATTCTTTCTTATTACCGTTAGATTAAGTTTAGAATTCAGTCTAGATTTTGTTACTAAATTTGCTAAAAGTTTTCTTTTCCTGCTGACACATGAACTTAAAGATGGAAGATATGGATTTCGGACGGATATCGATCGACGAAACGACAACAACATCGAGCGACATGTCGACGGAAAAATTGATCGACGTCGAACATCAAACATCGATCGACAACACCTCGTCGGAAGGAAGTAAGTTTTCTCGTACCAATAATGCTAATAAGGGAGTAGTCCTAGGAGAACCTAAATGTATACTAAGCTTTGCAATTAACTCAATCATGAATGAACATGGGACTGCAATCCCTGTTAAAATTAATTCGATCTCAAAAAGAGATCATGAAAAAAAATTGCCTCTGCAAGACTACTTAAACCCTCGGAGGATCTATTCCAATAGGTCTGCCATTAAATTGCCAAAAGATGATACCAAGAAATTCGGGGTCAGCCTCAAATACTTAGTCTTGGTACGTCAAAACCCCTTCTGTGGAACCGTCTCAGAGCACCCACACGATCACATCGAATACTTAGAAGATATGATGGATGACGAGTACAATCGCTGCAAAATCTGTCCATTCTCCTTAGAAGGCGATGCCAGAAAATGGCTAGACCAACTACGTACGGGTTCGCTAACCAGCTGGAAGGAGATAAGGTATACCTTCATTAATCAATTCTTCGTTGACGCATTACTGAGATGTAAGGAAGAAAATCTCCACATTCCGTCAAGGTCCACGGAATCATTTAGAAACGCATGGGACAGATTCAAGAGCCATCAACTTGAATGTCCCCACCATGGTTATTCCGATACACAACTCATTAATACCTTTTACGGAGGTATTAACTTGCACTACCATATCACGCTTGATACAGACAGTGAAGGGAGCTTCAGTACAAGGAACCCTGAAGAGGCAAAGCGTTTGATCAAGAAATGATGGACGTAGAGCGAGGAAGGAGAGTGGACTCGATGGATTGGCCACCTTTAGCCAAAATCAAAGAATCTCTAGATTCGCTTCATTCTTCTCTAGAGGGACAAAACCAATTTGGGATTTGCCAAATTGACGATGATACCCTTTCTTAATTAGAACAACAAGTAGACTTCGTAGATATCCCAACCTTGAAAGATAGGTACCCTATCCCTAACCCCTATAGCTTTACCCAAAATTACGATGCTACTGTTGGATCACGCCGAGGCAGAGCGAAATTTAGATTAAACCAAGCTTTCACGGGAAATCGCAAAATGGCCACTGATTTGAAAGGAAAGATAGACATAATCTACAGTGAGCTAATGAGGAAGTTCGACGCTTTAAGTGAACACATTAAGAGACTGGACGGTCAAGTCGCGGAAAATGGAACCGCCATCAAAAGGGAGACATGACGTCTCCCTGGGTGGACTGACACAAATCCGAAACGTCAAGTTAATGCTGTATTACTAAGGAGCGGAAACCGCCTCATCCCGAGCACAATAGCGATCAACAACGCAGAAAAACGTGCTGAAGTTGAGAAAACCGGTGAAAATAGGTCACGACGAATAATCCTCGATAGTCCCTGTTAGGGGATTTTTGTGTAGGATCTTTGTGAGTACTACGGAACGATGGACAAGGCTGGTATTTGTATTAATTTCGTGAGTATTAGGGAGAAGTAGACTTGAAGAGATGTTTTATTAGATAGAACACGCCGGAACTACAATGCTTTTAGTATCAACCCTAGTTCTAGCCGCCTAGCTATAATCTCTCAGTCTAGAAGTGTTGACGTACCGATTTAAAGTCTGTGATAGGTTCTCGGCTTATACGACTTGTATGGTATGAATCGAGCATCTTTCCAGAGACAATTTTTAAGCCAACTAGAAGTGCTAGACCAAAATTTTGGATTTTTTTTTTGTAGCGCGCTTTCGTCCTTGTTTTCGACGTTTGAAGATCAAAAGAGTGATCAAGTTGCGTTTGTTTAAGATGGCTGATGTGTTCGTCGGGGCCAATCGACGAACGGAGTGTAAGATTTGTAGTGGTCGCGTTCGGACAATTTGTTCGTATCATCTCGATTTTTAACTTGGCGACGTCTCGCAGTTATTTCGAAGACTATACATATAATTTCGGTGCTGAAGTGAGATTTTTTTTGCGATTTTGGGCCGTACGAGGCTGCTGGCAAGAGTATTAACGTTCGTAGATTTTCTAGGCGTGTTCTGAGACTTTTGCAAGTGTCTTAAAAAGGAGCGACACATATTGATCGTAAAAATTTTCGAAATCTCTATTGAATTCGATTACAATAACGCATCTTTTCCTATGTGGGAGTATACGAGTATACACACCCATTCCCCCCCTTTTTTAGAGAGGGGGATAACTGAACTCGTCTTTCGACGAGCTGCCTACGTACCCTTTTCGAGGATCAAGCCATCTCGTAGTTTTCTTTTATGCCGCGAGTGTTTTCACTCGGCGGTTGTCGCCGTGCTGACCGCCTTAATCGTGACAATCGTGGCTGGGTCAGTGTTCTCTTCCGGATGTTTCGGTTGAGTTGTGGTGTTGGCTTCGGATTCATGTTGAGTTTCGACACCCGAAGCGCCTGCGTCAGCAGACGATGTTAAATCGTCTTTTCTTGAAACGTTGTCGGTCGAAGATTTATCTATCTTCGTGCATTTGCGATTTGCCGTTGCATAGTTCGTCATCTGTCTTAACTTGTGTTCCATGAGGAAGCACAGTCGCGACTGTTTATGACATCCCCAGATAGCTGCGACTCCGTTTGGGGTCGGGAATTTGACGCCCATGTGGTGCGTCGATGGAATGGCTTGCATAGCATTGAGCCATGGGGTTTCCATGATCACGTTGTAGATGGCAGGATGATCGGCTACCGCAAACTTGACTATTTTTGTGATCTCCTTGGCCATGACTGGTAGCTGAATCGATCCGAGGGTCATCAATACTTCGTCTGAAAAGCCTGTGAGCGGTTTCGGAGTTGGAGTTATTTCTCCGAGTTTGATT
>NW_013617433.1:118530-125274 GCF_000695525.1 Brassica oleracea var. oleracea | reverse complement strand
GCCTGAAGGTGCGCTCTCGGATCGGTCGTACCATCATACTTCGGTACATTTATTTTTCCTGGATCGGATACCCTAGTATCTGAGATGCGAGCGGTGAAAGGGGTCTTCCGAGCCCCTTCCAGCAGCCTGTCTATCTCGGGGGCCGCGCTGGTAGCGTGATGGATTTGGGATTTTACGGCTCTTACTTCTGCCGCAGTCTTGGTGATATAGTCGCGAAGAACGCGTATATCCGACGTCTCGTCAGTAGATTTCCGCGCTCGTCGGTGTTTACTGCCAGCTCTTCTTGTTCGTTCCAATAGAGGATTTCCTCCTCTTCTGTCATTGGTTTGTCGAACGGAGAGCTTTCCCGAGTGAATCGGCTTCTTGTCCTCCTTGGATGCCTGTCGACGTCCTCACAGTATTGTTGGAGACATCGCTAGGATCCAGGTCGACTTGCTCGACTCCGTTGTCCTCCGAAGCCTTCGCGGGAGGCGGAGGGCTTTCAGAGTTTCCCTTTTTGATGGGAGATTTCTCGCTAGGGTTTTGACCCGAAGGTCATTCCTGCGCGGCTCCAGGCCTGTTGAGCGGAGTTGCAAAGTCGAGTCTTTTCCCACGGACTTTAGTGGTTCTACGGGGGCAGATTGCTCGAGTCCTTGCCGTTAAAGTTTCAAATTGTTTGGTCAAGGTGCTCACGAGCTTATCCTGTTCTTCCGACCTTTTTTTGTAGGTGGCGAACATCTTTTTAAACTCCCCAAGCGCCGCGGCGTTAGCTGGTGCGTTTACCGCGGATACGTCCGCTGCGGGAGTGTGGAGATCAGTGCCACTGCCTCCGTTAAGAGGAGTCTGCACGTTATCCGTGTCGTCACTTGACATGTCTGGTTGAGCGTGATGTGGTTGAGAGTTAGATTGATCCGTATCCCCCTCCTTCTAGCGCCAAACTGTGGGAACCGAAATTCGCACTGTCGATTTCCGTTAAAATAAGGAAACTAGGAAAACCCTAATTTGCCAGAGGTCCCGGATATCTGCTAATAGCACACGCCAAGCAATCAGAACACGAAACGAGAATAGTAATAAAATACGAAATCGAAAAAGAGAGAAAGATAGTTCTTATTCCGAATCTGCGTTTGGGCGTTTACAACAAGGTAAGTGCCTGGGCTACGAGAGCTTTCGGCGAGATTTCTAGTTCTAAAACCCTAAGACGGCAAAAACCTAATTGAGTCGCAGCTCGAATAACAAAAATGGAAAATTGCCTAAAATCTCTAAGTGCTAAGTTTGCTGTCAAAAGTCCTCCTCCTTGCCTCTCGCCTAGCACTCCTTATATGCTGGCTCCAAGGTCGGTTTACACTTTTCCTTTTCTGCCCTTAAGCAGCCATAGCATAATAAAGGAGATATTCCATTTTTCCGATCTTCGTAATTATCTTCAAAATTTCAAATTTATCCGCGGAAACTTGACATTTATAAACCGTCATGCGGCTTACGGGCTGTTGGTTAAGAAATCATAAGTTGGGCCTCGAGTCATCTCTTAGGTCCCTTTGGGCCGTCTTCCTACTCGAAGCATTTATTACGGCTTCTTTCGATAAAGAATGAACTTTCTGCGGTTTTTACGGTAAAGTTTGATTGATAACTTAGAAATGGCGGGGAATCGTGAAATGGGTTCGCTACGGTCTTCGGGAGATAGCATCGAAGGGTAGACGAGAACGCATGGACTAATGTCGTATCTAGCGACCGAGCTCGAACCGAAGATCGGTCGCTACGTAGCGATCGAGCGGAATTTACGTTCGGTCGCTACGTAACGACTGAGCCTTGGCTCGAACTCGGTCGCTACGTAGCGACCGAGCGGAGCACATGTTCGGTCGCTGCGTAACGATCCTTTTCAGGCTCTTGTCCGATGACTCGCGTTTCCTCCGCAAAGCTTTTCGTAAAGAAGAATCTATTTCAAAAAAGTATTTGTCGATGAAGTTTTCTACGTTTTTCTTCTTTGGGGCTTTAGACGTTAACTTCGTCATAACCGTTTTCGACCCCAACACAAGTATCTAGATCTGCAGGTAAAAGTTAGTTCCTATCTTTTCTCTCTTCTAATTTCTCTCTTTAGTCAAAGTCTGCTTATTGCAGGTTCATTGACCAAGATTTTGACAAAGATTGGACATGCTTCCATGAATCAAGCCTTAATGGTTGTTGCCACTATGTCCTGTTCACTTCTTTTTGACCTATATCCAAGAATTCATATGAATTGAACCTTGATGATTGCCGCCACCAAGTCCCGTTCGAATTCTTTTTGTTGGAATCCTTATGAAGCAAGCCTTAATGGTTGTCGCCACCATGTCGTGTTTGGATTTCACCTAACTAACACCTAATTTTTTTTTTTTTTTCAATCTACCTATAAATGTAGTATCGAAATAGAGAGAGAAAAGGTGATAAATCTACACAAGGCTTTACCTTCCAGACTTGTTTGAAGAATCCGATCCCATGTATACCAAGCCCCAAGACAAGCAGTTAGTGTTGGAGGTCAGCTTTGGTTCCTTCAAACAATCTCATCAAGTGTGGACAGTTGACAAGTTGATCCACTTTAGTATCTTTAGTAGTATGTGCAATCAGAAAGTTTTAAATGGTGCTAAAAGAGTGGTTTGATAACAAGCAAAAATCTAATCAGATCATTATTCCCTTCTTGACTCAATAAAAACTTTTTGTTTGAAAGTATGATTTAAAAATTCATGAATAAACTAATATCAGTAAGTACCTCCCCCAGACTTAAACTTCACTGTCCTCAGTGATATTCAGTCTAAGATTGGTTGGTTAGAAAATTAATAATACCTACTAAGTTAAAATGTTAGACAAGAGAAAAGAATGTTCGTACCCATCTGTCTCAAGTGTCGATCGATATATACAACTCTCGATCGATCGACATAAGCGCGTTACTGTCGATCGACGTAAGGAACTCTTCATCGATCGATAGCGCCGAAACAGAAAATTTCTGCGCTAGCTGCATAATACCAGTGTGTCTAAACCATAAGTATCACTCAGCTAGGTTAGCTCTGTTAGACAATCCAAACACATGCAAGGTCAACAAAATAAATAAACTCCAGTCATAACATAGAATAATAAGTTCAAAAGTTAATCCTAATAGTACGAAGGTAAAAGAAAACATAACTAGATATGGATAGAGATATGAGGACTAGTTCTCATCAGTGGTGTCGTCGCTGGAGGTGCCTCTGCGCTGGCGTGATGGTCGCTGCCGACGGTGAGCTGGCTCGCCCACTCCTCCTGCTCGAACAGCGACATCTCGATACTCTGGCCTAGATGGCAGTGAGAGCATCGACTACGACGCACTGGAAATCTCCCTCAGGACGTGTAGATATGTCTGGCATAGGCGGGAATGGCGGGAGTTCGGCCTCGGGCTGATGCGGCTGAGGTCCTCCAGGTCGCTGGAGCGTCGCGGCATGGTAGCTGCAACGCGGAGGAGGCGTGGGTAAGGGCGGAACTGAATGCTAGCGAGGCCATGGTAGAAATCTGTGAGTGTACGAAGTTTCATCTTCACCAAGTGAGTGCCGTTCTCGTCCCTGAAGCACTAGTCACGGTCTTCCTTGAGCCACTGAGCGCTCGTGAGATGCGCTGCGTCCATGTAGACGATCCGGTCATCCATCTCAGCATCGTCTAAGGGAACTCCGCAATGTATGAAAATCGGGGTAAGGAGGCTTCAGACCGTCTCCTTCTTCCTTCCCTGTCACTGAAACGGCTTCATTCGAAGCCTAACAAGATTCTCCGCAAAGACGGCTCCAATGTTGGGCCACACGTCGTCCGCGGGCTCCTCTATATCCTCCATGTGAACCAAACTCCTCACCATGTAATAGGCCAATGTGAACTCGTGCACCCGAACCTTATTAGTTTCCATTTTGCACAACAGAGTGTTGGCAATGACCTTCATGAAGTAGCACAGAGTCGGGTGACGGATGTCTGTCTAAAGAGTCTTGGCGGACTCGAAGTAACCGGTAGCTATGTGCTCCCAGAATGTCGAAATTCCTGGAAATTAGGGTACGATGGCGTGCTGACGCTCGGTGTCGAACCCATAGATAGTGCAGAGAGTCGATAGAGGGACTCTGTAGTGGATACCGCGAATGAAGAAGGTCAAGACACCCTCGTTAGCTCTCTTTGCCCTCTCGTTGGCATAGTAGACATTCACCATGGCCATGAACTGGCGGACCAGCTCCGGGTAGAGAACCTGTGGGTCAGTGGCCAAGTTCCCCATACCCAGCTCTACGAACAAGTCCTCGAGGCCCGATTTGATGCCCAAAGCTCGGATCACGTCTGGATCGACGAACCGCGTCGGCTCGATGGAGACCTTCAGCCACTCATTGTACAATATGCTGTCATAATCGTCCCACGTGTCCACGATCGCGCGGTTTCTACATGCCGTGCTCTTCACCGCTTTACGTGTGTTGTCAAAATGGTCAAAGAGAGGGATAGGTTCGTCTTCGTGATCGCGTGGCCAAGGGTATTGGTCGCGAACCGGTGGTGGTGGCGGAGCTGCGCTACTGCCGCCTACGTCGAACATTCGCTTCGTCCTCTTTTCATACATCTGCAACCAAAAACCATAAACGAAAATAGGAGTTCAGTTCGATTTGATGGTTTGGTGCAATATCGATCGACGGAACTAGTAGATGTTGATCGATGTTTCAGTGCGACAATCGATCGATGAAACGTGTGTATCATCGGTCGATTTCCCCTTCGCGTGAACCTGCAAAAACCCATTGATGCAATTCGATGTGCATGGCATATATAATCGGTTTAATCGATCAGTAGTCCGTATTCTATCACTCCTTTAGCATGAATCGATCTATAAGGGCACGAAAATCCCGGTTCTAGCTCATTCTCTATTTCAACCCTAGGAAGAACGAAAAAATAGAAAATTTCGTGTTCATACCATGATGATGCGTTAGTTAAGCGATCTAGACGGATAGAGGGTCGAAAATCAAGTGGATTGAGCGAAGAAATCGTCGGAATTGGCCAAAAAATGAGACCGAAAAGGGATGGGAATGTGTTCTTAGGGTTTTCGGGTTTGTGTGAATGTTGACTTAAGTGTCGACTTAATATGAGCCCGCATCTGTTGATTTATTATCGATCGATGACGGAGGGTCTTCGTCGATCGACATACGTTATGTTTTCAGCAGTTTTCACGTTTTTTTTACTAAATCCTAATTATCAAAAGACTAGAAATGGGTTGCCTCCCATTCAGCGCTTATTTTAAGTCTTTAGCTTGACTCGATGTTCGATTTTCTAATTATCGGGAAGGGGGTCTAAGTTTATCGGCCCGATATTTGGCGGTTTAGCCCAATAGTGCTTTACTCGTTGGCCATTTACATTGAATTCGTCTCCTTTATTATTTATAAGCGTAATGGCTCCATAAGGATTTATGTTCACAACAGTGAAAGGACCTGACCAACGAGATCAGAGTTTTCCGGAGAACAATGTTAGCCGAGAGTTATATACCGGTACTTGATCGTTGGTTCAAAGTGCCGGGAAATGATCGTTTTATCGTGATATGCTTTCGTCTTTTCTTTGTATATCTTCGAACTCTCATAGGCTAAATGTATAATCACATCCAGCTCGTTGAGCTGAATGAGCCACCTTTCGGCAGCCGGTTTGATATCGAAGTGTAATAATTTAATAGCCCAGGCTGCCTTGTGTTCCAGCTCGACTAGCAAGTGATGATTTCCCATACAGTAGGTGAAAAGGGGTGGTTCCTAAAGGAGTTTTGAACGCAGTCCGATATGCCCAGAGTGCATTGTCCAATTTCCTAGACCAATTCTTCCGAGACGTTCCTAAAGTCTTTTCTAAGATTTCTTTGATTTGTCGATTTGAGACTTCTACCTGCCCACTCGTCTGCGGGTGGTATGGTGTAGCAACTCTATGGTGCACTCCGTTCTTATGTTATAGTCCTTCAAAAATCTTGTTAATGAAATGGGATCCACCGTGACTTATGACTACTCGGGGAATCCCAAATCTCGGGAAAATGATGCTTTTGAAAAGCTTAATAACGACGGTGATATACCATGGATTTGACCCATTTTCATCCATGGTATATAAGTGTTTTACTATCTATATTTTATATATTCTATCCTATTAGGTATGTTTTCAGGTTCAGGAGTGTCTTGGAGTAAAGTGATGATTATGGAGCATTTAGGAGCTTAATAGAAATTTCATCCGAGCTGACCATTAGAGCTCGATACGAAGAAGACGCAATCGATCGATGCACATCTAGTGCCGTCGATCGATACAGAAGAAAGGCCTCGACGATTGAAGATTATGATCGATCGATGTACATCCTGTACCATCGATCGATGTCGAGACGCGAGACGCGCAACTTGGTTCCAGCCTACTTTAAACCCAAGACTTCACCAAATTACAAGATTACCCCTGACGAGTTTTTAACCTAATAGTTATATACTTGCCTAAGTGTTAAGAGGCAGGAGAGCTTTTAGCCACCATTGTATTCTTATTTTCAGCAGAGAGTTTTAGGAGAGAAGATCATAGATATATTTGTGATTGCAACTTCATTGATTCATCTATTCTATTCTATGCAGTTTTTATCTACATTTTGTGTCATGAATTGCTTAGCTATGTCTGAGTAGTTCACTTGTTAGATTCAGGGTTCAAATAGGTTAGGGAGATTAGCCTCAACTGTAGATTTGCTAAGTTGTGATATTCATTGATTGATTGTTCTTTTGTTTTAGTCTTGCTAACTAGAACATGAACCTAGGAATTTGCATC
>NW_013617433.1:115439-118347 GCF_000695525.1 Brassica oleracea var. oleracea | reverse complement strand
CCCTATAGGACCATCGATCGACACTTTCTTGTGATCAAAAGACGACAGTTGAGATCCAAGATCTAGTTAGTTAACCAGTGAAACGTTGCCATCGCTGATCACTGTGGTTAAGGAGTTGAGCTCTAATATATCATGCATTCAACTGTTAGGCATCTATAGGATTATAATGTCCAACACCTGAATAGAAACACTGCATCTAATATCTTCCAATAAAGTTACACCCCCAATCATCTTGTTAGTCCAGAAGCAACAAGGACAAACACCTGCTATTCTCAGAAGATCCTGCTAATTTGGAACGCACGATCCGCAAAGACCAACGTTCCACATCGCTTAATGCAGCAGCTTTAATGTCGACAGATTCTCGCACCCAACCGTCGACCGACACCCGACCTTCATCGTCGACCGATCTACATCGTTCGACATCAATCGATACTACACCGCGCACATCGATCGATTATCAGTTGCGAAACTTGGTTGCGATTGTTATTCTCAGACATGATGAGAATGGAAACCTGTATGACCAGGATGGTCATCTGCGTAATGCAACAGGTCAGAAACTAGACGCTCAGGGGAATGTAATCCCTGATGCTGATGCTACATGAGCTGCTCAACCTGTAGAAGAGGCTGCTCAACCAAGGGCACTGGCTGACTACAATTGTCCAGATGAGTACTACACCAACAGATCAGCTATTCGACTTCCAGAGATTCAGAAGGAGAATTTTGAGCTGAAGCCTCAGTACTACACACTCGTGTCGCAGCTACCCTACTCTGGGTTACCGCACGAGCATCCAATGGACCATCTAGAGAGGTTAGAGGATCTTATCGCTGCTATTCGTATGGATGGAGTCCCCGAGGACTACCTATTGTGCAAGCTCTTCAAGTATACTCTGACTGGAGAAGCGATGCACTGGCTTAAGCAGCTACCCTCAGGATCTCTAACATCCTGGGCCGACATCACGAATGCTTTCTTGCGAAACTTCTTCGATGAGTCACGCGCTGAAGACTTGAGAAGCAAAATTGCTACATTCGCGCAGGAGACTGGAGAGTCTTTCAAAGATGCGTGGATCAGATTCAAGTTATTCCAGCGAGATTGTCCACACCACGGATTCAACGAAGTGCAACTGCTGAGCACTTTCTTCAGAGGTATCACCTTCAGGTATCAGAAGGCTCTTGATACAGCTTGCGAGGGAAACTTCAACACCAGAAATCCGGTGGAAGCTGTGAGACTGATAGAAACTCTAGCAAACAACAGCAGCACCAAGAACACTGACTTTGAGAGTAAGAAGTCTGTTGCATCCCTAGGGAAGGAGCAGATGGATGAAGTTATAGCAAAGTTAGATGTGGTTCATGAGCTTCTTAGGAAGCTGGTATGCTCAGCTGAAGGAGAAGAAGATGTGAACTACATTGGAGGTACTGGATTTCAGAGGTCAGGAAAACAGAAACTTCTATGGCAATAGTAAGAGGAGTAACCAGAGTTCACAGTTCCAGAAACCTTTCAGCAACAACAGCAGAAGTTATGGAAGCTCATTCTACCAGAATCCACCACCACAGACTCAGGAAAGCAAGATTGAAGCAATGCTTGACAGAGTTCTGGAAGGACAGCAACAACTCAATGTGGATTTCAATGGGAAGATAGATTCCGCCTATAATAGTCTGAACACAAGAATTGAGACCTTAGGGACTCAGGTGAGGAAGCTTGAAATGCAAGTGGTTCAAACTGGAGACACTGTAAAGAGGCAAGAAGCATTGGCTAGAGAGGCAGGAGTTGAGAAAGCAAAACACCACGTAAATGCCATCTTAGATGATGATTTCTGGCAAGTGGTGAAGCATGAAAAGCTTGGAGAAGGAGACTTCAAAGTCGAAAGCTCCATGAGTTTCAGCGGATCACAGTGGTGTCGACCGATGTCAATGGATACATATCGATCGACAAACCATGACGAAAATCGATCGATGGATTACTCTAAACATCGATCGATGTCATCTGCTGAATCGACTACGGCGTGTAGTGCAGTTCGAATCATGACTCATGAGGAATTCGCAGAAAAACATCCTCACCCACCCTCCCCTTTCTACGTTAAAATTGATCGACCGCATGAACCAGCCGTCGACCGACAGAGAGAGACCGATATCGATCGACCCCCCTCACCTCCCATCGATCGACGTGCACCTCTCACCTACCGAGTGCGGTTACCTTCTATTGACAGTGACCGAATCAACGCACTCAGACCACCACCTAAACCTTTAGCAAACCCACCGGAACCTACAACCAACCCTTCATACACTACACCAGAGCCTATGCGATTTGATGAGTCAACTGAAGGAAGAAGATTAAGGAAAAGGAAGGAGAAGATTCCTAAGAATCTTAAGATGGAAGCTAATAAGAAGGAGATGGATGGTTTCACTAAGAGAGTCCTCAGAATCCCAGTGGAGAAACCTTTTGATAAAGTTTATTACACACACCAGTTGTGGATGTTCTTCCGAGAGACTAAGGAGACTGAGGCGGACATTAGGAATATGTTTCATTACGTCAGGGAAAGGATGAAACTAAGGATCACATTGAAGAAGAAGAGTAAACTTGGGAAGTTTGCAATACCATGTGTGGTGAAAGGTATTGAATTTCCCCATGCACTTTGTGACACAGGAGCATCAGTCAGCATACTACCTAAGGTTATGGCAGACAAGCTGGGTCTGAAAATAGAGCCCTCAGCAGAATCTTTCACCTTCGTGGACCTTTCAGAAAGAAGCTCAGGAGGCATCATAAGAGACCTTGAGGTACAGATTGGTAATGCCCTTGTCCCAGTAGATTTTCATGTCCTCGACATCAAACTTACCTGGAACTCTTCACTACTGCTTGGAAGAGCTTTCCTAGCTACAGTAGGAGCTGTATGTGACAAGAACACCAACAAAA
>NW_013617433.1:113803-115361 GCF_000695525.1 Brassica oleracea var. oleracea | reverse complement strand
AAATGATCTTGGCTACATTGCAGCATGCCATTGTGGAGCAGAGTACGAAACAGAGTACTCGGAATCGATCGACACTCACACTGCTTCATCGATCGATTCCAACGAGTCACCGACGACCGATGAACACTATCCCACGTATCTCGATGGGAAGCATTCGATAGACTACTTCACATTACAAGATCAGTGTTATCCAGACTTTGCCTTTCAACAACCCAACAAGAAAGGACGTGATGACTATTCAATAGGCAGTTGGGCAGACAGTGGATTCCATGAAAGTTTTTCGGTGGAGACTGTGATTCTTTCATCCAATGAGGATCCTGCTGAGGAGTATGATGAGGATTACTGGAAGGAAAGAGCTAAAGAGATTGGTATGCATGATGATAGATATTCAACCCATTCCTTAAACAACACGCCTCCACCATCGATCGACAGCAACTACTCAGCATCGGTCGATACCCACCCTCATCCAATAAAACGATCTTATGCATCCATCGATACCACACGTGGCTCATCGATCGATATTAAAGCCGCCGCCTTCGAAAAAGAAAAAGGGAATATTCCAATTCCAAGTAGGTTTACCAAGACCTATATAAGGAGTTTTGCACCCCAGATTACTTCTCACAACACAGAAGCAGAAAAGATGAATGCTCTCACAAACCAATCAAAAGGAACATCCAGAAAGAGCATTCAATCCAGAAACTCTAATTCCTTATTTACTAAGAAGAATATGAGTACTGTTTACGATTTTCTAACTCCTGATTAATTTGGTATTTTCAGGGACCAAGATGGCCATGCAAGAGCTATGGATGGAAGGATTCTACAAGTATCCAAAGAGGACATAGCAGATATTCTTCAATTGGCCAATGGACTAGACAACTTGTTTATGCCGCAACGCAGCACTCCAGACAACAATCTAGCTGTTCCAGACGAATATCCAAGGGCTAACACAACAGAAATTGGTTCACACCAATCGTGCAGACCAGTTGGCCAAGCATCGATCGACAAGGTTGCTTCTACATCATTCGACAGGGTAACACCAACGTCGCTCGACAAAGCACCTTCACCATTGATCGATAGACGTTACGAATGTGGACGTAGCGCTTATGACATCTACGGAGCCAGAAAGTTCAGATGGGAACAGAAGGACGAATATGGTGTCTACAGAGATGAGTCTGGAGATGCAAGAAGCGTAGCTGGTAAGATGATCCTTGTTACGAAGGACAACATCAGAAAAATTTTGGAGAGAGCATCCCTATGTGAAGAGAGTTACATATGTCTTCCAGAACATGCCACTTCTTTCACACCTACAAAACTGGCAGCAGAGATCTACACCAAGGATGAGATTAATGAGATGGTGACTGGTATTTGTGGAGCTAATGAAAAGCTAGGAGACGAACTCAAGACATTGGTAGATGACACTTATCAGCCTTTGGACAGAGGTAACAATGAGCTTTTCAGATGTATGGCAGAGATGAGAACATAGATTGAGAGTATGCAGCACGTTCTTGAGAAAGAAGCTATGACATCACCATCGATCGACGCCAACAAAGCAACATCG
>NW_013617433.1:112560-113468 GCF_000695525.1 Brassica oleracea var. oleracea | reverse complement strand
ATTTTCAGGAAGAAGGCTCAACATCGATCGATAGGTTCCGCAGGGCATCGCTCGACGATAAGAAACCTACAGAACATCTTCCCTACATAGCAACAGAAGTTGATCAGATCACATCAAAGCTTTACATAGCTATAGACACCATGGAGGACCGATTTGAGAAGCGGTGTGATGACATCTACTTTCCATTCGACGTCAGACTCAGTGGACTGGATAGCCATGCAGAGTGGTTACAGAAGGAAGTCAAAGCCATTCAGATATCAGCATCGATCGACAGAGTACGCTCCAAATCGATCGATAGTACCGCACCAGCAACGATCGATAGACACGTAGTCACATCGATCGATACCACATCCACACCAGACGACGCGCAGCTGATACAAAAAAAAATGGAGTCAATGCATGAGGAACTGAACGAGCTATTAGCATACGCCTACGATAAGATAGGTTGGCATCATATTAGCATTGAAAACATCCTAGAATGGCTACAGAACATCTCAAATGCAATTTAGAAGATGGATGAGAGATGGACCAGAAATGATGAGGCCACAAGAAGTTTCATTTCAGCTTGGTCCAAAATGTGCAAAGATGAGGTGGATGCTTGTTTCCCAACAAGTAGCTGTCTTTCCACCAACTAGCCACACTCCTCCACAGTCAAGCTAAATGACTATAACAAAGCGCTGAGTGGGAGGCAACCCACTATTAGGTAATTTTAATTGGTTTTCTTAGTTACTAGTATTTACTTTCGCTTTCATTCTTTCAGATTTATTGCAAAACCTAAGTAAGATGATTACCAACATATTGACCGTGGACGACATGTCGACATCGATCGACCTTAAATCACATACGACGATCGATGCATACCGATGCACATCGATCGATTCCCACTCCGGTCAGGTTTATCTTCCTAA
>NW_013617433.1:112062-112475 GCF_000695525.1 Brassica oleracea var. oleracea | reverse complement strand
GAAAGGGACTATGATCTTATTATTGATTTATACTTGAATGTCTAACCATTCTTTAGCACCATTCTAGATTTACTGATTGCAGATAGTACTAAAGATGCTAAAGTGGATCAACCTGTCAACTATACACACTTGCCTTGATTGTTTGAAGGAACCAAAGCTGACCTCCAACACTAAACCTGACATAATCACTTGTCTTGGGGCTTGGTATACATGGGATTGGATTCTTCAGACAAGTCTGGAAGGCAACGTCTTGTGTAGATTCATTTATCGCAATTTTCTCTCTCTATTTCGACCCTAGAGTAGTTAGTTGTTAGTTAAAAAAAAAAATCTGAAATTTACTTCTTAATTAGGACTTAGGATTTAGTTAGGAGGAATCTGAACAGGACTTGGTGGCTACAACCATTAAGACTTGC
>NW_013617433.1:102371-111976 GCF_000695525.1 Brassica oleracea var. oleracea | reverse complement strand
AAAGAAGTGAACATGGCTTGGTGGCAACCACCATTAAGACTTGATTCATAGAAGCCTGTCCAATCTTGGTCACCTATCTTGCAATATAAGCAGACTTTGACTCAAGAGAGAAATTAGGAACTAACTTTTACCTGCAGTTCAAGATACTTGTTTGAAAATCCTTGCATCCTATGATCGATACTCCCAAGGTAAAGCATGCACTTTTATATTTATGCTAAGAAATGAGGTTAGAAGAGGGGAATGTCAGACATGATTTGCTGAGTTGTAGACAAGTTGAATTTGGTTGCTAAGCTAGGATAATGCATAATGTGCTTTTGTCATTAGGACTTTTTAGATGTGGTTTGCGATATTGTAGAGGTGATGATTAGGACATTATGATCGATCGATGTACATCCTGTACCATCGATCGATGTCAAGACGCGAGACACGCGACTTGGTTGCAGCCGACTTTAAACCCAAGACTTCACCAAATTACAAGATTACCCCTGACGAGTTTTTAACCTAATAGTTATATACTTGCCTAAGTGTTAAGAGGCAGGAGAGCTTTTAGCCACCATTGTATTCTTATTTTCAGCAGAGAGTTTTAGGATAGAAGATCATAGATAGATTTGTGATTGGAACTCCATTGATTCATTTATTCTATTCTATGCAGGTTTTATCTACGGACTTGCTCAATTAGGATTGCTATTTACTTTTAAACCATAAAATAACCAACACTTAGAATTAATAATTTGCTAGATTTAATAAGTTCCCTAGCTCCTTGTGGATTTGATCCCTAAGTACTGCAACTGAACCTCTTATTTGAGAAAGTAATTCACTCCTTAGGGTAATTTGAGTGGTATCAGACGGACACATCATTCATTGGGGAAGCTACTGCTTTAACCTTTTTTGACACATAATCAACAACGACAAAATGTACTTATTCCCGTAAGAGGAAGGGAAATGACCCATGAAATCTATTCCCCAACTGTCAAATACTTCTACCTCTAGAATATATTTCTGTTCCATTTCATGTGTTTTACTGATTTTTCCTCTCCGTTGACATCTGTCGCATTGTGCTGTGAATGCATGAGCATCGCTAAACATGGTTGGCCACCAGAATCCTGCTTGAAGGATTTTTGATACCGTTTTAAAGGTCGCAAAATGCCCAGCATAATCGGATCCATGACATTGGAATAAAATGTCGCGTATCTCAGTTTCGTCGACGCAGCGTCTATACATCCCGTCAGAGCAGTGTTTGTAGAGATATGGTTCGTCCCAGTGATATTTCCTAACTTCTCTTAAAAAATTTTTCCATGTATAGCCTCGTAACTCTCCGGGCTCTATGTCAGCAGCTAAATAGTTTACTATATATGCGTACCAAGGTCTTCTCTTTGAACCTTGCCCAACCGCCTGCACTTCCTGATACAGACTTTCATCTACGGAGGAAACGCGGTCTGGGTACAGCTCATTGTAGGCGACATTAACGTTTATATCGAAGGTGAGGGTTCTAGGATTCGTCTTTTTGCTTAGATTATCCGAAGTGTCGATCGACATACTACCGTCGTCATCGATCGACCTGGTACTCCAGTAATCGATCAACATGGCATCGTTGTCATCGATCGACAGGTCCTCAGAAATGAGACATACATTCCCGATGAATGAATCCGTTTGGTAACCGTTTCCAGTTGGTAAGAAATAATCGATAGGGACGCCGTTTTCTATTCTTATCCGGGAAAGATGATCGGCAACTCCGTTTTCCACTCCCCTTTTATCTTTAATCTCGATGTCGAATTCTTGAAGTAGAAGGATCCATCGCATGAGTCGTGGTTTTGCGTCTTTATTTTGCATTAAATATTTAATTGCAGCGTGGTCAGTATGGACAATGACTCGTGAACCGACCAGATATTGGTGAAACTTTTCGAATGCATAATTCGTAATTCCTTTGTGCCTCGTCGAGTGTTCGACTGGCATAATAGACTGCATGTAGCTTTTTGTCTTTCCTTTGGCCTAGAACTGCTCCAAAAGCGAAATCGCTCGCATCGCACATGATTTCGAAAGGAAGATTCCAGTCAGGTGCTTGTACGATGGGGGCAGTTATCAATTCTTTCTTTATCTCTTCAAAAGACTTTACGCATTCTGGTGAGAAGTCGAATTAGCTTCTTTACAGAGGAGGGAGGTGAGAGGTCTAGCAATTTTGCTAAAATCTTGTATGAACCTCCTGTAAAATCCGGCATGTCCGAGAAAACTTCTCACGTCTTTTACGTTTGTGGGTGCCGGCAGATCGGTCATTACTTCAATATTTGCCCGATCTACTTCTCTACCAGCTGCGGACACTTTATGTCCTAGGACGATTCCATCGTTAACCATAAAGTGGCATTTTTCCCAATTTAGAACGAGGTTCTTTTCTTCACATCTTGCCAAGACTTTCCATAGGTTATCGAGAAAGTTTCTGAAACTGGATCCATATACTGAGAAATCGTTCATAATGACTTCAATGAAAGATTCTATCATATCAGTAAAGATCGACATCATGCATCGTTGGAAGGTGGCAGGGGCATTACATAGACCGAATGGCATTCTGCGGTACGCGAATGTTCCATAAGGGCATGTAAAGGTGGTCTTTTCTTGATCGTTAGGATGTATAGGGATTTGAAATAATCTAGAATATCCGTCACGAAAACAGTAGTATTGGTGATTTGCCAATCTTTCCAACATTTGATCAATGAAGGGTAAGGGAAAGTAATCTTTTCTGGTGGCAGCTTTTAGCTTCCTATAATCGATACACATTCGATGTCCAGTGACAGTTCGCGCGGGAATGAGTTCGTCCTTGTCATTCTTCACTACAGTAATTCCGCCCATTTTTGGTACGACATGCACGGGGCTAACCCAATTGCTATCCGAAATCGGGTAAATGACTCCAGCATCTAAAAGTTTTATTATTTCCTTTTTAACAACTTCTTTCAAGTTTGGGTTTAGTCGCCTTTGGTGTTCCACTGACGATTTTGAACCGTCTTCTAGGTGAATCCGGTGCATGCAAAAATCTGGAGAAATGTCAGGAATATCCTCGAGAGAGTATCCGAGGGCTTTCCTATATTTGCGTAGTTTATTTAATAACAAAGCGAATTCTCCATTGGTCAGGTTGGCGTTCACGATTACCGGGTAGGAATTTTTTAGAGAAAAGCATATTTGAGTCCAGCGGGTAGCTGTTTTAACTTGATTTTTGGTGTTTTTTTGGGATCCCATTCCTCCAAGGGGGATGGTTGTCGGTCGACAGCTTTCATTAAATATCGATCGACATTGAATTCCGAAATGTCATCCTCTATTTCATCCATGTTTTCTATCTCCATACTCGCGTCCATTAATCGTGTGTATTCCTCAGTTCTACTATTGACACTATATGTTTGTTCTTCACTAGATGCGAGTATTTTCTCTAGGGGATTATCTGAGCACAGGTTTATGAAAGATTCTTCGGTCAATTCGCATATATCATCCACATAGGAAGTCTATTTATCGGTTAAAGGTCGTTTTATCAGCTTATCCATGTCGAAGGTCATCGGAATGTTTCCCATGTTTAGACTTATTCTACCCTCCTTGACCTCGATTATCGCACCTACTGTAGCTAGAAACGGTCTACCTAAAATGAGGGGATATTTTGGTTCATTTCTGTATTTCAGCACAACGAAATCCGTTGGGACGTGACAGTTATTAATCCTTATCGGCACGTCGTCAAGCACTCCTGCAGGTAATCTAACGGATCTATCGGCCAAAACCAGAGTTATTTTGGTAGGTTTGAACTTGTTGTATCCTAGGGATATCGCGACAGAGTGCGGCATGAGGTTCACACTGGAACCTAGGTCACAAAGGGATCGAGGAAAACTTTTATTCCATATGTTGCAATCCAAAACAAAGTTGCCCGGATCGGGTCTCTTGATCGGAGTTTCACCTTGGATTATTGCACTTACTTCTCTGAAACCATTATGACGCTATGTTCAGCGGCTGGAAAGCTGTTGGATACCATGTCTTTTACATATTTTTTTATTGAAGGTGATACTCTTATGGCATCACTCAATGGCATCTCTAACGTGATCTTGTCGAATGCTTTCTTGCAGATTGCTTTATCTAACTCTCGCTTAGTCTGCGTCTTGTTAGGAGGGACAGGTGGTAGAGTTCTATGCACTCTTTCCATGGCTTGGTCAGCAGGAGTTGAGCGTCGATCGGCATTGTTTCCACACTGGTGATCGTTATGTACCGTAGTGTGTCGATCGACGTTGATCCTTTCTTGTCGATCGATTTCCACATCTTCTTCCAACCTTTCTTCTTCCACCTCGAGATCGATGGCCGCTTCCTCAGTGTTGGGCAGCTATTTCTCTCGAGGGGTTTCTAAATCGGTATTGGGAGCATCGAGGATTATCGGGCGTGACCTATTTTTACTGCTTTCTTCAACAACAGCATGTTTTTCTGCGTTGTTGATTTCTATTGTGCTCAGAATTAGGCGTTTTCCGCTCCTTAGTAACATGGCATTAACCGGACGTTTTGGGTTCGCGTCAGGCCGCCCAAGGAGACGTCCTGCCTCTCTTTTGATGGCGGTTGCATTTTCCGTGACCTGACCGTCCAGTCTCTTAATGTGTTCACTTAAGGCGTCGAATTTCCTCATTAGCTCACCGAACATTATGTCTATTTTTCCGTTCAAGTCAGTGGCCAATTTGCGATTTCCCGTGAAAGCTTGGTTTAGCATAAACTTCGCTCTACCTCGGCGCGATCCAATAGTAGCATTGTAACTTTTAGTAAAGCTATCGGGGCTAGGGATAGGGTACTTATTTTTCAAGGTTTGGTTATCTACGAAATATACTTGATGTTCTAATTAAGATAGGGTGTCATCGTCAATTTGGTAAATCCCAAATTGATTCTGTTCCTCAATTACGGAATGAAAAGAATCGAGAGATTCTTTAATTTTGGCTAGATGTAACCCATCAATTAAGTCAACTCTCCTTCCTCACTCTACGTCCATCATTTTGTAGGATCTACCTGTAGCTACATTCTTGATCAGACAATTTGCTTCTTCAGGGTTCCTGGTACTGAAACTCCCTTCAGTGGCTGTGTCAAGCGTGATATGATAATGCAAGTTAATACCTCCGTAAAAGGTATTAATGAGTTGTGGCTCTGAATGGCCATGATGGGGACATTCAAGTTGGTAGCTCTTGAATCTCTCCCATGCGTTTCTGAATGACTCCCATGGACCTTGACGGAATGTGGAGATTTTCTTCCTTACATCCCAGTAACGTGTCTCATCGAAGAATTGATTGATGAAGGTACTCCTTATCTCCTCCCAATAGGTCAAAGATCCTGTTGGTAGTTGATCTAGCCATTTTCTGGCGTCGCCTTCCAAGGAGAATGGAAAGAGTTTACAACGATTGTATTCGTCATCCATCATATCTTCTAGATATTCGATGTGATCGTGTGGATGCTCTGAGATCGTCCCACGGAAAGGGTTTGACGTACCATGAATAACTATTCGAGGCTAACCCCAGATTTCTTGGTATCATCTTTTGGTAGTTTAATGGCGGACCTATTGGAATAGGTCCTGCCAGGGTTTAAGTAGTCTTGCAAAGGCAATTTCCATTCATGATCTTTCTTTGAGATCGAATGAATTTGAACAGGGATTGCAGTCCCCTGTTCATTTGTAATTTGGTTATTTGCGTTGCTTAATTGACCTTTAGGTTCTCATAGGATTACTCTCTCATTAGTATTATAGGTAAGAGAAAACTTACCTGCTTCCGGCGAGGTGTCGTCGATCGATGTTTGATGTGCAATATTGACCGATTTTTCTGTCGACTCACTCTCGCTTCGTCGATCAATGTCCGGCCGAAATCCATGTTTTTCATCTTGAAGCTCCTGTGTCAGCGAGAAAAGAGAGAAATTTTTTTAGTAAATTTAGTAACAAAATCTAAATTAAATTCTAAACTTAATCTAATGGTATTAAGAAAAAGTCCCCGACAACGGCGCCAAATTTGATATCACTCAAATTACCCTAAGGAGTGAATTACTCTCCCAAATAAGAGGTTCAGATGTAGTACTTAGGGATCGAATCCACATAGACTCTAGGATTATACAGTAGATTATGGTTTTGGAATAAATCTAGATTAAATGGTTTATAAGTTTTAAAGCAGTAAATGGAGTGGTGAGCAAGTGTATTGCTCGATTGATTTGTTTTGGGGTTGTTAACAGTTGGGAGAATTAGCTAGATTCAGGTATATTTTCAGGTATGATAAGTAAAACTTAATTTGGGTTTTTAGGGGTTTATTGATGTTAATCAATCTTGAATTCAAACTTTAGATATAATCAATCTGATTATCTAATCTGGATCTCGGATTTCAACCCTCGTATGTTAATCACGAGAAAGTGTCGATCGATAATTCTTAATGAACATCGATCGATACACCTTTCAAAATATCGATCGACAGGGCTATCACTGCGTCGATCGATACTTCTTCCAGAAAGCTTTACGGACATGTTTGATCTAAATTCTCTAAATCACTAGACCAACTCTCGTCTGTATCTAGTCAGTTAGATCATACTAGTTATTTTCAGCTATTGAGTCAAGCAATGGCTCGATCCCAATTAATCCTAAGATCTAAATTTAAAGGGTGATCAATCCTAAACTTAGCTTTAAGCATAATTAGATGAAAGAATTATATTTCTAAACACCCTAACAATTGTTGTTGTCAGTAATACATTTATCAACCTATTGAGAAACCTAAATCTAAAAATATAGACTACTCAGACATATTCATGGAACACATAGTTATGATGGTCTGAATAATACTTAAATAAAATGAGTAAATAGAGTAAGCAACAAAATGAATAAAGCAAAGGAGTTCATGATCTTCTCTGTTTTGCAGTGTTGATCTATCTCTCCAATTCTAAGCTCTCCCCTTTCAATGGTGGCTTCTTGCTTCCTCCAAACTAGGTTTAAAAAGGTCTCTAGGCAAGTCTGCCTCTAAAAATGATACAAAACCCTAATAAATAGCCTAACAGGCGGGCAGAGACTTAAAATGTAATTATTGAAACTTTTCTGAAACTTTAATTCTTCTAATTTGTCATTAACTCCCGGGTGGCTTCGCCGTCGATCGATATGAAGAGCTCAACATCGATCGATATGAAGATCTCATCATCGATCGATAGTCCTTTGTTACTATCAGTTGATATTCTGACAAATAATCGACCATCCAGCGAAGCTTAGAAAGTCTCCAAATAGCTCCAAATACATCATTTTCTTCTAGATAGTACATGAACCTGTAATTACTCTAAATAGACTCTATATAGTAATAATATATCTTAAAACACTCATAAACCATGGTTAAAAATGGGTAAAATCCATGGTCTATCACCTTAGGGGGGTGATTCCTGCGCTGATTGTTGGTTTATGCAACTTTTTCGAGATCTCGCGTTCTCAACTGAACCCTCCGGCTTGGAGAATCCTTATAGCTATCCAAAATCTAGGCGATTTGGGGTATTTGTCTCCTGGTATCAATGAGTTCCTGTTTGCGTATCATCTGTCTCTCTTAAATGGAGGAGAGGGGCGATTTAATCTTCGTCCACGCAGCGGCTTGCCGATCGTGGAGGAGCTTCCAAAAAGTGACCGGAAAGGGCCAGTTTTTAGTAAAAAATGGCAAGAGAGATAAGTTTTTATGATGCTCCCCGAGTCTTCTTATCGATGGAATTTTATAGGTAGGACGCGGTTAATCCTTTTGTTGGTTGTTATCGATGAAAAGGCCAAGGATGCTCAGACCTACGACGTGGAAGAGAGCGAATCTGAGCCGGAACCTGATAAGGAAGCACCTGCAATAGTACATCAACCTACCCTCCAGGTTCATAGCCTCCTTCGCGATTCTCAGCGATAAGTTCGTGGAACAATTCGCCAGCAGCAGGGACCTGGAGAAAACCTCTGATGGCCTCTACGAAATCCTCCAACACCAGACGGAACCCCTGCGAGGCCACATAGCCCGCTTCAATCAAGAAAAGGTGTCTATTCCCGAATGCAGCATCCCCACTGCTATCTCTGCCTTTAAGAGAGGCCTGCTCCCCGACGGGGACCTCTATAAGGAGCTAACCAAATATCAGAGCAAAACCATGGAGGACGTCATGTCTCGAGCTTGGGCGCAGGTAAAATGGGAGGAATATGTCGCCAGTCGAGCTAAGGCGCAGCAAAAGCAAGATCCTAAGGCGATCAGATCAGATCGAACCGAGCGAGACGAGAAACCCTCTCAAAGACCAGCAAGGGACTCCGGGAATCGAAACCGGGGCAAATTGAAATCCGAGATTCAGATTAGATAATCAGATTGATTATATCTTAGTTTGAATTCAAGAACAATTAATATCAATAAACCCCTAAAAACCCAATTTAAGTTTTACTTGTCATTCCTGTTAAAAACCTCAAAACTAATCAATCGAGCAATAAACTTGCTCACAAATCACAAATCCATTTACTACTTTAAAACCTATAAACCAATTAATCTACCCTATTTCAAAGACCATAATCTGTTGTGTAATCCTAGAGTCTCTGTGGATTCGATCCCTAACTACTACATCTGAACCTCTTATTTGAGAGAGTAATTCACTCCGTAGGGTAATTTGAGTGATATCAAATTTGGCGCCGTTGCCGGGGATTCTTTCTTATTACCGTTAGATTAAGTTTAGAATTCAGTCTAGATTTTGTTACTAAATTTGCTAAAAGTTTTCTTTTCCTGCTGACACATGAACTTAAAGATGGAAGATATGGATTTCGGACGGATATCGATCGACGAAACGACAACAACATCGAGCGACATGTCGACGGAAAAATTGATCGACGTCGAACATCAAACATCGATCGACAACACCTCGTCGGAAGGAAGTAAGTTTTCTCGTACCAATAATGCTAATAAGGGAGTAGTCCTAGGAGAACCTAAATGTATACTAAGCTTTGCAATTAACTCAATCATGAATGAACATGGGACTGCAATCCCTGTTAAAATTAATTCGATCTCAAAAAGAGATCATGAAAAAAAATTGCCTCTGCAAGACTACTTAAACCCTCGGAGGATCTATTCCAATAGGTCTGCCATTAAATTGCCAAAAGATGATACCAAGAAATTCGGGGTCAGCCTCAAATACTTAGTCTTGGTACGTCAAAACCCCTTCTGTGGAACCGTCTCAGAGCACCCACACGATCACATCGAATACTTAGAAGATATGATGGATGACGAGTACAATCGCTGCAAAATCTGTCCATTCTCCTTAGAAGGCGATGCCAGAAAATGGCTAGACCAACTACGTACGGGTTCGCTAACCAGCTGGAAGGAGATAAGGTATACCTTCATTAATCAATTCTTCGTTGACGCATTACTGAGATGTAAGGAAGAAAATCTCCACATTCCGTCAAGGTCCACGGAATCATTTAGAAACGCATGGGACAGATTCAAGAGCCATCAACTTGAATGTCCCCACCATGGTTATTCCGATACACAACTCATTAATACCTTTTACGGAGGTATTAACTTGCACTACCATATCACGCTTGATACAGACAGTGAAGGGAGCTTCAGTACAAGGAACCCTGAAGAGGCAAAGCGTTTGATCAAGAA
>NW_013617433.1:72832-101785 GCF_000695525.1 Brassica oleracea var. oleracea | reverse complement strand
AGATAGACATAATCTACAGTGAGCTAATGAGGAAGTTCGACGCTTTAAGTGAACACATTAAGAGACTGGACGGTCAAGTCGCGGAAAATGGAACCGCCATCAAAAGGGAGACATGACGTCTCCCTGGGTGGACTGACACAAATCCGAAACGTCAAGTTAATGCTGTATTACTAAGGAGCGGAAACCGCCTCATCCCGAGCACAATAGCGATCAACAACGCAGAAAAACGTGCTGAAGTTGAGAAAACCGGTGAAAATAGGTCACGACGAATAATCCTCGATAGTCCCTGTTAGGGGATTTTTGTGTAGGATCTTTGTGAGTACTACGGAACGATGGACAAGGCTGGTATTTGTATTAATTTCGTGAGTATTAGGGAGAAGTAGACTTGAAGAGATGTTTTATTAGATAGAACACGCCGGAACTACAATGCTTTTAGTATCAACCCTAGTTCTAGCCGCCTAGCTATAATCTCTCAGTCTAGAAGTGTTGATCCCTTGCTTTAGGGTATGTGTTCCCCTTATATAGTCTTCCTAAGGCGGGCTTTAGTCGGTTAGAGTAGGTTAAACTCTTCCATATTCGGAAATATGGAAGGTTCTCCTTATCGGAAGTTTTCCATTTTCCCGGAGGAAGGGGGGCGATCCTGGGACAACCCAACCGGACCTGGAGCACTTCGTAGCGGGAACCGGGGTACCTCCTAGCGGGGATCCAGAGGCCGGTGTCCTACCTGGGGTCTGGAGGAATTCAATATCTGAGTATTTTTTCCAAACAGTTTGCCCCTAATTGCTCGATTCGTCCTCGAACTCAGGGAATAACCTGCGCACTCAAGTTAACCGGAGTTGCTCATTCTCAGCAGGCTTCCCTTAGGCAGGACATCGCTCCAGTAATCCCGCGATCCCGGGTTCCACTCAGGTCGAAACCGTATTCTGAACCCGGAGGATGATTAGTTTCCCCTACGTCAGACCGGGGTCTGGTGCTATTTGGACCTCTGATTCTCGTCGAGGAAGGGGAGCTCTGGGCTTCTGATGGTGTCTTGGAGACGGTGGAGCCTGGAGCTCTGACGTTTCCTGAGGAGCAGCTGTTGTAGGAGCAGGTGCTAATGATGGCACGAACGGGAGGTTCCTGACGGAGTTCAGGATCTCCTGTGGTTATCATTTCTTGCGTCCGGAATCACTAGCACCGATTCCCGTTTGATTCTGAAGATCTTATTTCCTTAAATGTAGGAAATCGATTGAGATCGCAACTCTGTTACCGAAGGAAATATTTTGAATTTAGAATCTTCCCAAAATCTGAAAGTTAATAGACTCGCGGCTTCTTCGGGAATTTTCCCAACGGCTCCTTCTTTATAGGCTTTGCCTTTCTTCTTTCCCTTCTTATTTCCTGTTCTTCCATCGTCGGCATCTTGAGCTCAGGTAACCCTTTCTTTTATCTCTCTTCTAGTTCTTCGGGTTTTTAGTTAGATAGATCGGACCTCTCATTAGGTTTCCTCGGGTTTAGCCTTCTTATTGTCGTGACCCATTGGATAGGAACCATCGGCATCATGTCTAAGCGATCCTCTTCTTCTATTCCCACGACGGTCGATAGGGCTAGGTTGAAGAGAAGAATGAAGTCTCCGGTTTCCCGATCAGACAGCTCGCCAGAAGCGGGTGAAGGATATGTTTACGATCTGATGGCCCCCTTGCCTCTATCTCGCGTTTACGCGGCTCCTCCATTAGAGTGTGCTGCCTCGTCAGTCAGTGAGGATGAACTGGCGGAGTGGCGGAGTAGGTATTCGCTTCCTTACTCCATTGTCCTCCGAGTTCCCACCCCAGAAGAGCGGGCTTCCAGCTACATCCCAAGGGAAATTGCCATCTACGAAGCTTTCTTTGACTCCGGCCTTAGGGGAACGATTCCTGCTCTGATTGCTGGTTTGTGCAATCTTTTCGAGATCTCACCCTCGCAGCTAAATCCCCTTGCTTGGAGAATCCTCATAGCTATCCAAAACTTAGGCGATTTGGAGTATCTATCCCTTGGTATCAGTGAGGTCCTATTCGCGTATCACCTGGCCCCCCTTAATGGAGGAGAGGGGCGATTCCATCTTCGCCCACACAGCGGACTGCCGATTATGGAGGAGCTTCCAAAGAGTGACCGGAAAGGACTGGTTTTTAATAAAAAATGGCAGGAGAGATATGCTTTTATGGTGTTCCCCGGATCCTCTTATCGATGGAATTTCATAGGTAGGAGTCGTTTAATCCTTTTGTTGATCGATCACCTTTTTGATCTTGTGTGCTCTTTTTATGCAGCCGGAACTCATCATGCTCCCTTGGAAGGAGAAAAAGCTGTTGTCCGGGCGCGACAGCTTCCTGCGGATCGTCGTCAGGTGAATTTTTTGGTTAGCGAGACGGTGTTCTGACGTAGTAGCCTTTGGAGTAAGTGTCTCCTTGCCCTATCCTCTTTTCTCTCATAATGCCTAACGATTATTTCTACTCAGGAGACATGTCGGGAGGCATTACCAATGATCCTTTTGCAGCCTACCAGGAAGCGGCGAAGGTGATGTCCGCGAAGAAAAGGTCCAGTAGTAGGAGTGCATCTGGAGATGAGGTGATGATTACTGGCAGCCGTTGTTCGCCGGTGGTGAAGTTGGAGCCTTCTCCTTCTCTTCCGGGGAAGAGACCCAAAAGCGGTGGTGTGACGACTCGATCAGCCCAGCAGTCAGCTGACATAGCTCGTTCTGTAGGGAATTTAGCTACGGCTTTATCCAACCTGAATTTGAACGTATTCCCTCAGGATGGCACTGTCTTGCCTATAGGAGATTCCTCAGAGGGGATCCAGGTTCTTCAAGGAGGGCTTCTCCGGGTAAGTTCTATTACCTGCCTGCTTTCCCTTTTGGTTTGGTAATTTGATCGAGATCCGCGTTTCGTACAGACCATTTCCCAGCTGCACCATCTTGGGGAGCGACATCTGATGAAGGCCTGCTTGTCCTTCGAGAGGAGGTCAAGGTTTTGAAGCGCCAGGTGTCTGAAGAGAAGGAACAACGTGTGGCCCGAGAATTCGAGATACGCGATCTTAAGGAGAAGGTAAAAGACCTGGAGAAGGTGGCCTCTTCAGCTGATGTACTGGCTATGAATCAGAAGAATCAAGAGCTGGAGGGAGATATCGAGGCTCTCAAGATGGCGGCAGAGACCTTCAAGTTTGAGATGGTGATGGCCGTAAATGGAGCCAGGGTCGTTGCTTGCTGGGAGTTGATGAAGGAGTGGCTAAGGAAGCAGAGTGCCCAGTGGGACTTGGTCACGGTGTTGGAACAGTACAAGGCTGTGGTCCAAGAGGAAGCCAGGAGCAAAGGTGCCCCCCTTCCTACTTTCGAGGATGAACCTGCTATTCCACCGTCTTCTGATATGGATGTGGATTCATCCGTTAAGCCGAGAGGATCTCCGACTTGAACTGCTTTCCCTTTCTTTGAATAATGATGTTTGTTTAAACCTTGGTCATTCGTGGCCTTTATTATTTCTTCGAACAATGGCCCTGCTGTGGCCTTCTTTTTATCCAAACTCTTGCTTGCTTTAAACCGAGTCTTTGTTTTGGGGTTGTTTCGGTCCCAAAGACTATGGACCGGTCGGGAGATAGCCTAAGAACCCTGATGTTGGGGTTATGTCTCGAGGGACAGGCTATGTACCCGAAGGTTTCGAATACGGACTCTTGGAGTCTAGAGATCGTTCTCAAAATCCGGAGATTTATGTGGAGGAGGAGCAAAGGCTCTCTTTGGATCCTTAGATCGCGTTTGGGACCCAGAGGTCCCTGTCAAACCATGAGGTCTTTTATCTGGGACCCGGAGGTCTTTTTTCTAGGTCCTGGGACCGAGACTGGGCCCGAAGGCGATGTAGGAATTCGGAGATTCTCTAGTCAGATCCGGAGATCGTGGTTAGAACCCAGAGGTTTCTGTGGTTGTGATTGGACCCTGAGGTTCTTCCTTAGATTTTATTCGTAGGACCCGAAATCGTTTGGGGAACCTTGGGTTTCCTCTTTAGATCGGGGGCTCGAAT
Organism: Brassica oleracea var. oleracea; assembly: GCF_000695525.1. Classification (NCBI taxonomy): domain Eukaryota; kingdom Viridiplantae; phylum Streptophyta; class Magnoliopsida; order Brassicales; family Brassicaceae; genus Brassica; species Brassica oleracea. Next base: position 97,769 of record NW_013617433.1, on the reverse strand, counting down.
AGAGACACGCAGTTCCTTGGGAACCCGAAATGTTTTGCTTTTCGCAGGGACCATGCTCCGTCTTCCTAGGCAAGACTACTACCGGTACCTGTTTGGATTTCGCATTCTGCCGCTCGGAAGTTGGCCACTATCGAGCTCCTATGCTGTATTCTACTTATGCAGGAAGTCACTGACAGGCTTAGAGGGTGCTGGTGTGGGTGTTATGACCCAAGTGCCAGGCTTACGCTGCTTTCCACGTCTGGAAAAGCAGGATTTAGATTGCTCCCAGTTTTCACAGTAATTTTGCAATGAGTATATACCATGTGTTCCCTGTATCGTGTAGCTCATGGCGTTTTAATACATGTACTTTTTACATTGGTACACTGGGGACCCCAATGTGCCTTAGGCTGCACAGGGGTTTTAGGTAGTTTTGACAGCATACTCAGGCTTGCGCATACTCATTCCTGCTTTATTTCTCATACCCGTTTTCATTTTTTGTGGGCGTGCCACTGTGGTCGTGCCACTTTTGTGAGGGTTGGCCAGGATCGGAGGTCTCTGGAGACCTTATCCAGCTCGTATGCCCCTTTAAGTATAATGATTTCCCCTCTGCTTTTATAGCCATAACTATTTTTTTATGTTTTATCCGGGGAGTTTAGCATACATAAGAGTAGGAAATCATAATGCTTAAATAGTATATAATAGTATATGTAGAAATCGTGATCCGGTGACCGTATTAAAAATGATAGGCTTTAAGGTGCAGGGCGTTCCAGCAGCTGGGTTGTATTTTACCTTTGCTATCTTGCAGCCTGTAGGCGCCTCCTCTCCGCACCTCGATGACCTTATAGGGTCCTTCCCACCCTGGGGTGAGTTTCCACGTTGTTTTTTCTGCTCGTCGTAGAACCCAATCCACTTGCTAGAAGGTTCTGGTTCTGACTTTCTTGTTGTACTTTCTGGCGACGTCTTGCTGGTAGGACCAGTTTCTTAGTCAAGCGGCCTCTCTCTTTTCGTCGAGCAGGTCAAGGCTTAGCGCCATCAGCTCGTTATTCTCCTCCTGAGAGGTAGATCCGGAGACCGTTGTTCTTACGTTCTGTTGTTTCATCTCCTATATCTTGTTAAGGGAATTTTGTGTAGGATCTTTCTGAGTACTACGGAAAGATGGATGAGCTGATATTTAGTATAGATTTTGGAGTAGTAAAAGAGATTATGACTTGAATAAGCATTTATTAGATCGAACTAGAAGAGACTACGAAGTATTGAGCAAGAAACCCTAGTCTAGCCATCTAACTCTAGCCTTCAAGTCTAAAAGAGTTGATCCCCCCTTCTAGAGTTTGGGTTCCCCTTATATAGTCGTCTATAGGTCGGTTCTTGTTGGTTGGAGTAGATGGAAGTCTTCCATATTCGGAAATATGGAAGGTTTCTCCTTATCAGAAATTTTCCTTTTCTTGGAGCTCGAGGCGGTTCCTGGAACCGATACCGGGGCCGATACCGGGGTACTCGATACTGGGGATCCTGAGTGTTCCTAAAACGAGGACCCGGAGGTCTGGGTCCTGCCTGGGGTCTGGAGGAAGTAGTACCTGAGTATTTTTCCCAAACAGTTTGCCCCTTATTTCTCGATTTCATCATCGATTTCGGGGAATAACCTGTGCCCTCGGGCAGGACAGCGTTCCAGGAGCTCATCTTTTGGGTTCTTCGTAGGCTGGAATTTCTTCTTCGGACCCAAGTGAGAGGCGGTTTCTCTGTAGAGGACCCCGCCTTGGTAGTGTTTCTTAAGGTTCTTTGAATCTGCCATGGAGGACAGAGTCTGGATTTCGATGATCTCTTCCGGAGATTCTTGAGATCTGATATCTTGAAGAGGACATCTCCGGCCTTTATTCCTTTTCACAAAATTTCCTTTCTCGCGGCGTATTCCTTTTTCCGCGAAGATCGTCCTTTCCTTTTCTCCCAGGCCTGGCCACTTTCGAGGATCCTTCAGAATATCAGACAATATGAATATTTTTATTTTTTTCAGCTCTACGAGAAGAGAAACTTAGTGTATATAAAGATTTGCAACGCATTCGAGTAGCTCCAACCCGTCTTGAGCTTATGATCTTCTGAGATGAATCCCAATACCTAAGCTTTCCCGTCTTCGTTGGTGGGTGGACGTACAAGACCGCGTCGTCTCGCCGCTGACCCTTTCTCATCTCCTACCTCCGTCTGGGGAGAGATTTCGGAACCTGATAATGAGGCAGTTCCAATGGCACCCCTGAGGCAGCGTTGCTCTTACTTTCTCGATGATGGCCCGCGTTCCGAGATCCAGGAGGAGAGCCTTATCAATATCCGGAAGAAGTTTGTGATTCCTCCCTCGGTGGTGATGAGATGTCCTTCCGAGTTTGAACGGGCTTCGGATGGAGGATATGATGAGATAGCCATCTATGAAGCGTATCTGGAGGTAGGTTTCCGAGTTGGCGTCCCCTCTATCGTTGCCGAGGTGTCTTCATTCTTTGGCTTCTGTCCTTCTCAGCTTACTCCCCTGTCCTGGAGAACTCTGGCGGCTATTCAAGTTCTTGGAGAATTTCATGGCTTTGTCGTTGGAGTACATGAGATCTTGTACTCCCACTATTTCGCTCCATTGGCGAGCAAACCAGGATTCTATCACCTTCGGTCTCGCGATGGTAGTCCTTTGGTAGAGGAGACTTCAAGGGGAATCAAGGGTAACTATCCCTTTGGAGATGATTGGGACAAACGGTATTTATTTGTGAAGATTCCAGGATCGCCTCCATATCCTTCGTTTTGGCGTACCGTAGGTAAGTTACCTTCTTCGTCTTATTTTTGCCGCTTGTCCGGAACTGATGTTTTATTATGATGACAGATGTAGCTCGTCCAGTGTGTTTCATTGAGGAGGTAGTGGCGAAGCTTGTGTTAGGAGTTCCTCAACGATTCCAGTGGGTGAACTTCCTGATGAGCAAGGAGGCTCTACGCCATAGTCGTGTGTGGGGTGAGATTCCGTTCTTTGGTTTCTTCTTGCTGCAATTCTTTCTTCTAATTTTTGTGTTGTCTTTCTTCAGCGATTATCTATGATGAGTATCAAAAGGCAAAGACCCGAAAGAGACGGCCCTTTTATACTCCTCCCCCAAGATTGGTTAGAGCTGCTTCGTCGGTCTCTGGTCCTTTCGTTCCTCCAGCTGGTGCTGAAGCTCCACCCGCTCGTATCTCTCCTATGGCTGTTCATCAGAGATTGCTCACCGAATTGTTTTTTCTTCGTAACCAAGTGCGGGGTATGGTGTTCCATAGGGACCAATCAGTTCTCCGGGCTAGAGCTACGGCTAGATGGGAGCTTATGAAGGAGTGGCTGGAGATGAAAGTGGATCACAGGAATTTGGGATAAGAATATCGCCGTTCCCTATTCTGGGCTGAAGGAGTTGACCAGCTGATAACTGGAGGACCGGTTCAAGCAGCTACCTCAGGATCTGCAGCGGGATCGCGATACTTGGGAGATCCGTCTTTTTGAACGTTTAGAGACGCCTTTTTCTTTTTATGCTGGTGTTTTGAGCTTCTTTTTTTCTTTTGAGTAATGTCTTCTACCGTTTTGATCCTTTGTGGTCCCTTTTTAAGAGATTGTTGCTTTTGACTTCTTTGTGTTCTTCTTTGAATCAAACTTGTGGTGAAGAAAGGTGGTCTTGAGGACTTAGTCTTTATTGGGACTCTGGGAACCTTCCTTTCAGCTTCCAGGCTTGAGGGTCTTAGTCGAAATGAAGAAGTTGTGAGGTCTTATATTGGACCGGAGATGTAGTCATATTTAATACTTGGAGATTCGTGAATCTTTCAGAATGGTCTCGGACCCGTCTGAGGGTAAGGTTGAGTTTAGACCCCGAGATTTGTGGGTTCTTGATGCCCCAGCTTGACTGTGGAACAGATGGACCATGGTTCCGGGGTTGTTAGGTGTTGGACCCTGGGGTCTTTTATTATTTCGAGAGCTCTTCGGATTTCTCGTGAAAGTTTTGTTATAGGACCTGTGGGCTTGGACACGGGTTTTGTGTTAACCCGGAATTATGGTTTCGGAGGGACCGTATTCCGCCTCCCTAAGAGAGACTACTATCGGTACCTGTTAGGATTTTGCATTCTACCGCTTGGAAGCTGGTCACTATCGAGTTCCCGTGCTGCATGCTGCTTTTGCAGAAGCCATTATCAGACTAATTAAAGTTTTTCTAGTGTGGATGAAAATCCAAGTGCCAGACTTTACCACTCTCCTCGTCTGGTCAAGCAGTGGAGTGCTCCCTGTATGTCACAGTACTTTGGCACTTTTATATAGCATATCCTGTATCGTATAGTCTGGAGCGTTTTAATACAGGTACTTGCGCGTATGATTTTTGGGGACCACGATATGCCTTAGGCTATACAGGGGTTTTGGGTAGTATCGACAACATACTCAGGTTTGCGCAGACCCATTCCTGCTTTATGTCTCATACCCATTTGATTTCACGTGGAAATTCCACGTATCAGTGAGGTTGAGCTGGGATTCGAAGGTTTCGTGGAACCTGATCCAGCCTTATATGCCCCTTTAAGTATTGTGGTTTTTCTACTACTTTTATAGTCGGAACTATTTCATTATATAAGCTTTGTCCGGAGACTCTTAGCATACATACAAGTAGGAAACCAAAATACTTAAACAATAGATAATAGAGTTATATAAATCGAGATCCGGGGATCCTAATAGGTAGACTACGTTTTACCTTTACTTTTTGATAGCTCGTGGACTCTGTCCTGTCATAAAACCTCGTCCCCTTGTTGGGAGATCCCCGTCTCAGCTTGCTCATCACGGCTCCTGGTCGTGTGCCATCGGTTGGGTTGGTCACGGGCCGACCGCTCGGCGTTTCCTCGGATGATGAGCCTGGGGGTTGTGCTCAATGTAGAGAGAGTTCATCCTTTCATCGTCTGGGGGATAGTCTGTCGGGGATCAAATACTCCAAGTGGTTTCTCTACTAGTTTTCTCCCAGGGCTTATCGGGTTCTCTTCTGACCTATGGGTCCTTGCATTGCAAGTAGGTTGAGCTTCCCCAGGGATCCTATACTGATAGCTATTTTCTTCAGGACCTTGGGGGTTTAGAGATCTTCTGCCCCGGTGTCATGGACGATCCTGCTTCGTGGTGCGTGCCTCTCCTTTGGAAAGGCCAAGGTGTCGTCGGGGATTTAGGATTCCTTGGACTGGGTCTGCGATCGTCTCCACCTGGTTGATTGAGGACTTCGAAAGTTTTCTGAGGTCTGATCCCTTCCGAGTGTACGCAGAAGATTGGTCTCACGAGTGATCCTTTACGGGGAAAATGAGGTATCTCATCCTGCTTCTTGGTATTCCTTATCTGGCCGGAGTTTTCGGGGTGCCAAGGCATCTGACAACATGTGGAGATGACACCTGCGGACCGTCGCCCTCTCCGAGCTGGGGAATGAAGCTTCTCTGGGCCGAAACTGCTGGAGCTTATAAGTTTAGCATGGATCCTCGACCCTGAACTCTTCCTTGGGGTTATCGTCGCGGGGATCCGGTTCTCCAGATATGATGCTTCGTTTCTGGGCCTCGAATCGAAAGGACTCTGGGTTTTGACTACCTCCGAACTAGCTCGATTTGAATCTAAAGGAGACCATGCGAAGCGGTCGATGTTAGGCTGGGGAGAATTCATCAGCCTCCTTCTCTCGTTTCTAACTCGTCGCGTACCTTTCCTGTTGTTAGTCTCTAGTCCCGATACGTGTGGAGCTCGGGACTCACACTGTAATTGCTACAAGACCTTTGTCTTCCCCTTTAAGGTGGTATGGTAGCAGGATCAAGAATTTTCTTGATCACCCCTGACGGCCTTGATGCCCCAGGGAGTAGGGAACTTCACCATTTGATGGAGTGTTGAGGGGACAGCTCCCATATCATGGATCCATGGTCTTCCAAAGATCATGTTGTAGGATGATTGGCAGTCGACGAGGAGGAACTTAGTTGACATGTTGATTCCTTCAGGATAGACTGGAAGAACCACTTCACCGGTGGTTTCCTTCACCTCTCTGCTGAATCCCACGAGTGGGGTTGTTTTTCTAGTTAATGCAATTTCATCCAACCCCAGGTCCTGATAGGCGGTCTGGAATATGATGTTGTTGGAGCTTCCGTTATCTACTAGGATCCTCTTTACCAAGCAGTTGGCTACGGTAAGAGATACTACTAGAGCGTCATGATGGGGAACCAGGACCTTCTCTTACTCCTTCGCCGTGAAGCTTATCTCGTCTGTTCCCAAGAGTAGCGGTTTTTATTTAGACGTCTCCAGACCATGTTTGGCGTTTCGAGTGCTCTTCTTTGCAGCTGCATGGCTTATGCCGCTTATCTCTGAACCTCCGGATATGACATGGATTGCTCGGTCTTGGCGAGGTGGTGACGCGGGCTTGGTTTCAGCAGATTTCCTGGGTGTCTCCTTGCTTAGGAGGTTCTTCGCCTTTTTTGAGAGGAATTCCCGGAGATATCCCTTTTGGAGGTGCTCGTTGACTTCGATCTTTAATGCGATGTAGTCCTCCGTCTTGTGACCATGGTCACGGTGGAACTCACACCAGAGGTCGTGGTTCCGGAAAGAATCGGGTGCCCTCATCTTCGAGGGCCATTTAACCTGTTGACCCATCTGCCTTAGGGGGTTGATTAGCTCCGGTTGGGATACAGACAAGTGCGAGATATCTGGCCAGGTAGACACCGACATCCCTTCCGCTCTCTCGAGTGGACGGCTCATGTAACTGCCCCGGTTCCTGCCACCTTGGTCTTTCGCGGGTTTCTGGGAGGACCTCTCGTCTCTATCATTTCGGTCTTGCCTAGCTTCTTTCTGATTTTGTTTCTGTTGAGCCTTGGCGCGGCTTGCATACATCTGAACCTCTTATTTGAGAGAGTAATTCACTCCTTATGGTATTTTGAGTGATATCAGTTCCTTATAGAGATCCCCGTCTGGGAGCAAGCCTCTTTTGAAGGCTGAGATTGCCGTAGTGATGTTGCATTCGGGGATCGATACATTTTCCTGATTGAAGGGAGCTATATATTCGCGAAGGGGTTCGACCCGATGCCGGAGGATTTCGTAGAGGCTTTCCGAGGTTTTCTCTAGGCTCCGGCTACTTACGAACTGCTCTACGAACTTATCGTTGAGGGCCGCGAATGAAGATATGGATCCGATGGGTAGATTGATGCACCATTGCAATGCGGGTCCGATCAGGGTTGAGCCGAATCCCTTGCACATGGTAGCCTCGCGGAACTTCCTTGGGAGGACTACAGCTAGCATCCTTTGTTTATACTGAGCGATGTGGTCGTCTGGGTCGCCGGTGCCGTCATACATCTTTATGTTGGGGAAGGAGAACTTTCTCGGCATCTCAGTCAAGGCAATGTTGTCTGTGAAAGGAGTATCAGCGTAAGAACCGAGATTACTTTTCCGAATTGGAGGTGCCACCCCAGGGAGCCTTTCAACCATAGATTGCATGGCGTCGAGCTTCTTGGAGAACATCTGCTCCTGGTGGGTGGTCAATGAGGAATGCAATTCTGCGGCTCCTTCAGAGGTTTCCTTCTCGGAGTCTGGCTCGGAGTCGCTGGATATTGTTTCATGGACTCACGTATCTCCATATTTTTCTCCTAATGCCCCGGCTTCATCTGAAGGCTGTCGAGCAGTACCTCCTGCGGTGTTGGGTGTGTCCAGGCTTGGCATTTGTCGGACCTGTGTGCGGAAGCGGATATTTTTGTTGCTTTCCGTGTTGAGGACTTGATTCTTGTCTCGGAGAACAAGGTTTTCAGATTCGAGCAGAGTAAGCTTCTCAGCACTTTGCTCCAGCTGCTTCGAATGTTCGTCTAGCTTTTCCTTCAGGCTTTGGACTGCAGAGGAAAGCTCAGGGTTCTCGGTAGCTTCCCGAGCCTTGTGCAAGTCGGTTACCTGGCTTTGTAATCCGTCGAGTTGCCTTGGTAGTTCGGCTTCTCATGGAGTCGGTTCTAACGGGTTGTCTTGCTCATCCACCGCCATCGTCACGTAGTTTAGATTACCCCCCTCCATCTAGCGCCAAACTGTTAGGGGATTTTTGTGTAGGATCTTTGTGAGTACTACGGAACGATGGATGAGCTGATATTTAGTATAGATTTTGGAGTAGTAAAAGAGATTATGACTTGAATAAGCATTTATTAGATTGAACTAGAAGAGATTACAAAGTATTGAGCAAGAAACCCTAGTCTAGCCGTTTAACTCTAGCCTTCAAGTCTAAAAGAGTCGATCCCCCCATTCTAGGGTTTGGGTTCCCCTTATATAGTCGTCTATAGGTCGGTTCTTGTCGGTTGGAGTAGATAGAAGTCTTCCATATTCGGAAATATGGAAGGTTTCTCCTTATCGGCAATTTACCTTTTCTTGGAGCTGGAGGCGGTTCCTGGAACCGATACCGGGGTACTCGATACTGGGGATCCTGAGCGTTCCTAAAACAGGGACCCAGAGGTCTGGGTCCTGCCTGGGGTCTGGAGGAAGTAGTACCTGAGTATTTTTCCCCAACATATCTGGTCCTAACATATGTCTTTCTCCAACTTCAGCCCAACACAGTGGTGTGCGGCAAAGTCATCCCAATACTTGTATGGTAACTGTTGTTATAAGAAAACTCTACCAAAGGCAAGTATTGTTCCCATGTACCTGACCAGTCTAAAACAAAAATCCTTAGCAAATCTTCCAAGGTTCTGATTGTTCACTCCGTCTGCCCGTCAGTTTCAGGGTGAAACGCCGTACTCATATGAAGATCAGTCCCCAATACTTGCTGGAAAGCTCTCCAGAATTGAGCCATAAATCTTGGGTCACGATCAGATACAATGTTGGCAGGAACTCCGTGTAATTTTACTATCTCCTTTAAGTAAAGTTCTGCCAGTACTTCTACCTTGTCAACAATTCTAACGGGTAGAAAGTGAGCAGTCTTAGTTAGTCGGTCGACCACCCCCCATTTAGTATCATTCCCTCTTCCTAGGGCTCGAGCTAGTCCTGTTACAAAATCCATAGCCACTGACTCCCACTTCCATTCTGGGATTGGTAGGCTTTGCAATAATCCTCCCGGCACTTAATGGTCAGCTATAATTTGTTGGCAGGTCTGGCACTGAGCTACCCACTTAGCAACTGATCGTTTGATTCCTGGCCAGTGATAGTATCGACGTATATTCTGGTACATCTTAATGCTTCCAGGATGAATACTGATTACTGAGTGGTGTGCGGTTCTCAAGATCTCTTCTCGTAACTCCTTTCCTACATGTACTGTTATCTTTCCGTTCAGTAGGAGGGTTCTGTCATCAGCCAAATGATAACCACTATCATTTCTTCCGCCTGATTCTTCAAGTTCTTTCATAATTTTCTTTAGCTTCACATCTTCCTTCTGCTCTTTTCTAATTCTTTGCAAGAGGGTTGCTTGATTCACTGCTCGTAATCCCAATGGCTCGCTGCCCTCGCCCTCTATGGCTGAAAGACTAACCATTTTGAATTATGCGTTTAAGGCTTCTAAGTCTTTCTCAATAGATGTATCACTCCTCCTCCGACTCAGTGTATCTGCTACCACATTCGCCTTTCCTGGGTGATATTGGATTTGTAAGTCATAATCTGTGATAAACTCCATCCACCTCCTTTGTCTCAAATTCAAATCTGACTGAGCGAAGAGAAACTTGAGACTTTTGTGATCAGTAAAGATTTGAATCGTCTCGCCATAAAGATAGGATCTCCATATTTTTAAAGCAAATACCACTGCAGCCAACTCTAGATCGTGGGTTGGGTAATTCTCCTCGTGTTTCCTTAACTGTCTTGAACCATGTGCGATGAACTTTTCATCCTACATCAGTACACCACCCAGTCCTACTCTAGAAGCATCTAGGTATACGGTGTAAGGTCTTCCTGGAGTAGGTAATGCAAGAATAGGTGATGTTGGCAAAGCTTCCTTTAATTGTGTAAAAGCCTTTACCTCTTTCTTATCCCATTCAAATGATATATCTTTCCCAGTCAGTCTCGTCAAGGGTTTGGCCATGATGGAAAAATTCCTCACAAACTTTCGATAATATCCAGCCAATCCTAGAAAGCTTCGAACCTCGGTAGCGCTGGTAGGGTGTGGCCAATCCTTAACTACTTCAACATTTTTAGGATCTACCACAACACCCTTCTCTGAAACTCGATGACCAAGGAATCCAATCTCCCTTTTCCAGAAGCTACATTTACTAAACTTGGCGAACAACTTATGGCTTCTTAATCGCTCCAACACCTTTTGGAGGTGCTCTGCATGTTCCTCTTTACTCTTGGAATAAATAAGTATATCATCAATGAAGATGATTACAAATTTATCCAAGTAATCACGAAATAAATCATTCATCAAGCGCATGAAAGCAGTCGGCGCATTTGTAAGACACAAAAGGAATTACCACAAATTAATAGTGGCTATACCGGGTCCTAAAAGCTGTCTTCATGATATCGGACTCTGATATAGGGATTTGATGGTATCCCGATGCCAAATCTATCTTTGAGAACCAGCTTGCCTCATGAAGCTGATCCAACAATTCATCGATCCTTGGCAAGGGATACTTGTCCTTTACTGTAACATTGTTAATCCCTCTATAATCGATGCATAACTGCATGGTGTCGTTTTCTTCTTCACAAATAAGACTGGTGCTCCCCATGGCGAAGAACTCGGTCTAATAAATCCTTTTTCTATCAAATCTTTCAACTGCTTCTTTAATTCAGCAAGCTAAGCTGGAGCCATTCGATAAGGTGCCTTCGCTATTGGGGCTGCTCCTGGCTCTAATGTAATGGTGAAAGGATCACTTCGTGGTGGGGGCAACCCTTCCAATAGCTGGAATACATCCTGGTATTCTTTAACTATTGGTATCTCTTCCAACTGCGTCCCTTCTTTCAAGTCTCCTCCAAGGGTAGTCAGAGTTACCAAATATACTTCGCCCTTGATCAAATCCTTCTTAACTCTTAAAGAAGATACAAGTGATACTCCGGAACTTGGACATGTCCCATAGTATGTCGTTGATGGTTGTCCTCTTTCTTCAAGTGTAATTCTTCCTCAACCACAATCCAACTGCGCGTAGTATCTCGACAGCCATTTCATTCCCAAAATCACTTCGTGTTGTCCTAAAGGAACAACTAGCAGGTCTGCCGGATATACCATTGATCCCACATGGATTGGAATCCCAAGTACACAACTATCGAAACACCTACCTTTACTCTAATAAAGGTTCCCTTAAAACTCGACACTACCTCTGGTATCACAAAGCTATGTGTGGCACCCGAGTCGAAGAGAACATGCACATAAACTCCACCAACATACAATGTTCCTAAACAATAATTATTTCACATTTTATATTTCATGCATCAAATTCACACAAACAAGCAATGAGTTAAAACCCTACTTACCTGTGATCGGGCCCTTGTGGGGCTGTTGCGGTTCGGGCTTTCCTAATTCTAAAGCATTCACTTGCTTTCCAACTGCCTGACGCTTCGGGGCTGGTTCAATCGCTAGTCTAGTGGGTGGTGCTGGAAGCGTAACCTGTCTCTTATTGGCACATCCTTCTTGAAATTATCAGGGCAGTGGATAGCCCGAAAGTTTTTCTCCAAATTCCTCAGCCATGCTGACGCTTCGAAGGGATCTGTTCCTCCAGGGTATCTAACGGTTCCAAACTGCTTCATTAACGTGACCATCTTTAGTTAATCAGAAGGGGAGGATGGTCTCCGCTCTGATGATTCACCGGTTCTATGATCAAGTCTATCTAGCAAGCCTTGCACCAATACTATAAGAGGATCTGAACTCCCAGCTGTCCTCTGTTCTTGCCTACAACGTGGCTCAGGCGCCCTTTCTCGGTGCCTGAACTCATAATCATTCCGCCTTGGATTATGTGCTGTTGCATAATTCCGCCTTGATCCATACATATCAGGTGCTTGATTCCTCTCCCTCAAATCCTCATATCGTTCTTCTTGCTCATAGGCCATTCATAGCCCATATGTGAATCCGTCGGATTTCTCCCGGTTGACTCATGTTCGTGTTCATAGTAATGGTTATTTCCTTGTACTATCGCAGAATCATCTGTTACCTCAAGGTTTGAATAGGCTCTGCAGTTTTCAGAATTACATTGTCCATTTATTGGTGGTGTAATCATTGGCTCCTCACTCCTTGTACGTCTTGGAAACATACTGCAGCACAACCCAGGGTAAGTACTAATCCCAACTTATCTAACAAAGGAGCATGTTGGTTTCCTATTCTACCTTTTGCGACACCTTTGACAGGATAAATTATTGAAAACAGGTTCCCAAGTGAGCAAAGTGAACCATGCTCTGATACCACCTTAGTTGTAACACCCCCGATCCAGAATAAGTAAAAGTTAATTAGTTTGCCATGCACCAATCAAAAAAGAACATGCACGACGAACTAAAGAACTTTAACCAGATCGAAGATACTACTACCACGTGCCAAAAAATTTGATCTGAGGTTACCGGATCAGATCCGAAATCCCAAGATCATATGTTCAAGAACGGGTTTCCTAGCGATTCCAAGTTAAGGCTTTTCAACCCGAGTTTGAAACTGTTAGTTAGTTCGTCCCGGACTAGGATTAGTATCATATAGAATCCAACCATTTCAAAAACCTTTTCTTATTCATATATACTTTAAGTTCAACCACATCAAAACTTTATACATGCTCGGTCGATGTTCAAAACCATATCTTACATATTACAAAACCTACATGTTTGCACAAGGTAGCAAATCTACACCAACAGCTTTGTGCTCCCCTGATCCCAAATGGAACCTACTACGGGTTACCTGCAAAATAAAGAGTCTAATGAGCAACTATTTTTCTCAGTGACTCGGGTTTCCTAACAATTATTTATCCCCCCATTATGCATCAAACATTAAGATCAATTATATTAAAAAAAATGCAATGCAAAAATAAAGCAATCACGTAAACAAGCATCCACTCTTCACGAGTGGTTAGATCATTATCGATCGTCGAGGACTGCCTCTCGCCATTGGTTCCTATACGAAGTCCATAACACATCCCTTCTTGCACCCATTGACTCTAAACACAAAGTCTAAAAAGCCGATGGCCCGGATAACACCCTTGCCGCATCGTCATGCAGCTACACGGTCGAGGGTAGCTAGCCCTATCACACGAATCTTTTCGTCCTGCCCGGAACTAAATTTGGTAAGGCCCCGGACAAGGCACGGGCCTCGAGTGGACACCAATGACTCTCACGACACTCCACCCGAGTGTCGAACCTCACGGATCAATTCCGTGGATTTACGGGTTCCCCCGTTAAGATATGATCAAAAATGTTATATTATCTGAGCCGAGGTCCAAACAATTCAATGCAATGACATAAGTACATGCAACACAACATCAATGTATCACAATCATGTTATACCCCTCGAGCCGAGGCCCGACGATATAACTCAATATCTTTCATAAACATCAATCCTTATCATATCATTATATATCTCAACGCGCAACCTAGCAATGCATCAACCAATACTCTTGTTTTGCAGGCGCTAACCGCACACACAACAATCATAACCCATAACCGAAACTCACCTCAACACTTAGATGAAATTTTGGACTTCAAACGCTTCTATCTCGCGGTCGGCTTTGCTTTAAATTTCTATCGGGAAAACTCTAGAGCTTTAGAAATCTAAATACAGGAAGGGTAGGGTAAGAAAGGCTATCTAAGTTCTAATTAAGAAAATAGAGAAAAGAAAAACAAAAGCTAAATAAAAAGAAAGCTAAAGACAAAAAAGTTTACCTTAGGGTTTCGACTTTTTTGAGCTGCTATGGTTAGGGTTCTAAGCATGAGAAATGACTAAGGAGGTGTCTGCTATTTATAGGGGTGGAGAATGAGCTCAGGAGAAGGTATAGGTCGTGGGTTACAAGCAGGAGCTGTCCTACCTGCCCCATGCAACCAATTGGAGAGAGATTGGTGTGCACAAATCTGTCCAATTAAAAAAAGTTTTGTGGCCAGCCACCAATTCAACCAATAGGACTCAAACAAGAGCTGCTTGGAGGCTTCTCCAGTAAAGGAGTAACACATGTCTAGCTGCTTAAGGAGGTAGACAAGCAGCTGCATCCTCCAGAAGCTTCCGGATATGCTCAACACGTCTTAGAGGGGCCCAAATGGGCCGTATTTAAATCCTGAACGTGTTATAAGCTGATCCGAGCTGGCGGGAATGTTTCTCCATGACAAAAAACTAGATTTCTTAAACCAAAAAATTTCTAAAATAATTCTAAGGTCATTCCTATCTTAAGGCCCTATAATAAATTTTCGATTAATTTTCTCGTCCGACTAGGACGTTCTAGGCCGAACCACGAGCATTTTCAATCCACTAAACTTCCCGAAGAATTTATTTCTTCAGATAGAAAACTATTCTAAGACTTTCTAAAATTTTCTTTTGTACCTTGGGATCCACAACCATCCACGGGAAAAGATCAATCCGACTTCCACTTACTTGAGTTATTTTCTCGGCTGTTACATTATTTTTCCTTGTATGTGTTTTACTCTTTAAAAAGGGTTATTACACCAGGTCCTTATATGTAGCCTAGAAGATGATGTTGCTTGAGCTTCCATTATCTACCAGTATCTTTTTTACCAGGCAGCTCGCTACGGTGAGCGAGATAACCAGGGCGTCGTGATGAGGAGTGAGAACTTTCTCCTGCTCCTTGGCCGTGAAAGTTATCTCGTCCGTTCCTAGGAGCAGGCGTTTTGGCTTGGCTGCCTCTAGGTCGTGCTTGGCGTTCCAGATGCTTTTCTTCGCGGCTGCATGGCTTGTGCCGCTGATTTCCGAACCGCCCGAAATGACATGGATCACTCGGTCCTGTCGCGGTGGCGAGACGGGAGCAGCTTCAGTGGGCTTACCCGTTGTCTCCTTGCTTAGATCGCTCTTGGCCTTCTCGGAAAGGAACTCCCTGAGGTGCCCTTTCCTAAGCAGCTCATTGACCTCGATCTTTAGTGCGACGCAGTCCTCCGTTTTGTGACCGTGGTCTCGGTGGAAGTCGCATCAGAAGCCAGAGTTCCGGAAAGAGTCGGGGGCTTTCATCTTCTGAGGCCACTTGACCTGCTGGTCCATCTGCCTCAGAACATTGATCAGCTCCGTCCTTGAGACGGAGAGGTGACAGATGTCTGGCCTTGTGGACACTACCATCCCTTCTGCCTTTTCGATTGGCCGGTTCTGGTACCTGCCCCGGTTTCGATTCCCGGAATCCCTAGCTTGTCTTTGAGAGGGTTTCTCGTCTCGCTCGGTATAGTCTGGTCTGATAATCTTGGGATCTTGCTTTTGTTGCGCCTAGGCACAGCTGACGACGTCTTCCTCCCATTTGACCTGCACCCAGGCTCAAGATAGGACGTCTTCCATAGTTTTGCACAGGTATTTGGTCAGCTCCTTGTAGAAGTCTCCGTCGGGGAGCAGACCTCTCTTGAAAGCATAGATAGCAGTGGGGATACTGCATTCGGGGATAGCCACCTTTTCTTGATTGAAGCGGGCTATGTAACCTCGCAGGGGTTCCACGCGGTGCTAGAGGATTTCGTAGAGGCTGTCAGAGGTTTTCTCCAGGTCCCTGCTGCTGGCGAATTACTCCACGAATTTGTCGCTGAGAACCGCGAAGGAGGCTATGGATCTGGAGGGATATACCACTGCCAAGCGGGTCCGGTCAGGGTGGAACCAAAACCTTTGCACATGGTAGATTCGCGTGACCCCTTTGGGATTGCAACGGCAAGCATCCTTTGTCGGTATTGGGCTACGTGGTCGTCCGGATCAGTGGTGCCATCGTTGGCCTTTATGCGGGGGAAAGAGAACTTCCTTGGCATCTCGATGAAGGTGATATCATCCGTGAAAGGAGTATCGGCGTGGGAGTCGTGGTTACTCTTTCGGATAGGGGAGCTACCGTTGGAAGTTTGTCTACCTTGGATTGCATGGCGTCGAGCCTATCGGAGAACATCTGGTGGAGGTGAGCGATCATAGGAGACTCCATTCTCGCCGCTCCGTCTGATGCTTCCTTACCAGGCTCGGGTTTTGAGTCGCTGTCCTCCACGTCTTAGGTCTGAGCATCCTTTGCCTTTTCTCGCGTAGATGCGTTTCCTCCCGGCGCCGTAGTTGGGAGGTTCGCGCCTGCTCCGGAGTTGGGTGTTTCCAGAGTCGGCATAGGGCGAACCTGAGTCCGGGATCGACGCTTCTTGTTGCTTGCCGCGTTAAGGGCTTGGTTTTCGTCTCGGAGGGTAAGATTCTCCAATTCGAGCTGGCTGAGCTTTTCGGCGCTCTGCTCCAGTTGCTTGGAGTATTCGTTGAGCTTTTCCTTCAGGATCTGAAACTCCGAAGAAAGCTCGGGATTGGTCTCTTCTCGAGTTCGATGTAACCCGGTTACTTGACCTTGCAGATCGTCGATTTTCCTCTGGAGTTCGGCTTCTCTCTGGGTAGCTTCGGGTAGCTCATCATGCTCATCAACCTCCATTATCACGTAGTTTAGATTACTCCCCTCCTTCTAGCGCCAAACTATTAGGGGATTTTTGTATAGGATCTTTGTGAGTACTAAGGAACGATGGAAAATGCTGGTTTTGTATTAATTTCGTGAGTATTAGAGAGAAGTAGACTTGAAGATATGTTTTATGAGATAGAACAAGCCTGAACTACAATGATTTTAGTAGCAACCCTAGTTTTAGCCGCCTAGCTATAATCTCTCAGTCTTGAAGTGTTGATCCCTTGCTTTAGGGTTTGGGTTCCCCTTATATAGTCTTCATAAGGCGGGCCTTAGTCGGTTGGAGTAGGTTAAATTTTTCCATATTCAGAAATATGGAATGTTCTCCTTATGGGAAGTTTTCCATTTTCCCGGAGGAAGGGGGGCGATCCTGGGACCGAACCCGGAAAACTCCATAGCGGGGAACCAGGATTCCTTCTAGCGGGGATCCTGGGAACCGGGGTTCCTTCCAGCGGGGATCTAGACGCCGGTGTCCTGCCTGGTGTCTGGAGGAATTCGATACCTGAGTATTTTTCTCCAACAGTCCCAATCCCGAATCAGAAACACCTCGAGAGAAAGAGCAGTCCATCACTGAGGAAGTAGCCATTGACCTTGAGGAGGAAGAAGAGGAGTTCGAAGAAGATGTAGAAATCGATTAATAAGGAAGAACCAACATCGATCGACCCACTACGGTAAATATCGATTGACAAGAAGGAACCAACGTCGATTGACCCACTACGGTAAATATCGATCCACAAAGTGGGAACAATGTCGATCGACAAACTGGGAACAATGTCGATCGACGCTCGGCTCCAGCTAAACAAGCCGTAGAGAGAGTGTATAGGACTCTACCACCCTTCCCTCCTAAAAAGACACAGACTAAGGAAGAATTAGATAGGGCGATCTGCAAGAAAGCATTCGATAAAATCACGTTGGAGATGCCACTGAGTGATGCCATAAAAGTTTCATCATCAATAAAAAAATATGGAAAGGACATGGTATCCAACAGCTTCCCAGCAGCTGAACACAGCGTCAAGATGGTTTCTGAGGAAGTAAGTGCAATAATCCAAGGCGAAACCCCGGTCAAGAGACCTGATCCAGGCAGTTTTGTTCTAGATTGTAATATATGAAATAAAAGTTTTCCTAGATCCCTCTGTGATTTAGGTTCCAGCGTAAACCTCATGCCACACTCTATCGGGATATCCCTGGGATATGACGAGTTCAAACCTACCAAAATAACTTTGGTTCTTGCCGATACATTCGTTAGAGTACCTGAGGGAGTACTTGATGACGTGCCAATAAAGATTAACGACGGTCACGTGCCTACGGATTTTGTTGTGCTGAAATATCAGAATGAACCGAAAGTTCCCCTCATTTTGGGTAGACCATTTCTAGCTACAGCTGGGGCGATCATTGATGTCAAGGAAGGTAAGATATGTCTAAACATTGGAAACATTCCGATGACCTTCAACATGGAAAGGCTAATAAGACGACCCTTAATCGAAAAAATAAACTTCTTACGTGGACGATATCTCTGAGTTGGCTGAAGAATCTTTCATAGACCTGTGCTCAGACGATCCCCTGGAAAAAGTACTCACGTCCAGTGAGGAAAAAACAATTAGTGTTGACGGCAGGGCTGAGGAATACACACGATTGATGAACGCAAGTATGGAAGTAGCCAATGTTGATGACATAGAAGATGACACTTCGGAAATAAACGTCGATCAATATTTGGAAAAGGCTGTCGATCGACAACCATCTCCATTAGAAGATTGGGATCCTGAAAAAGCACCAAAGATTGAGTTAAAGCAACTACCCGCTGGACTCAAATATGCTTTTCTCTATAAAAATTCATACCCCGTAATCGTGAACGCCAACCTGACCAATGGAGAACTTGCGTTGTTATTAAACAAACTGCAAAAATATTGGAAAACCCTCAGATACACTCTCGAGGATATTACTGTTATTTCTCCAGACCTGTGCATGCATCGGATTCACCTAGAAGATGATTCAAAATCGTTCAGTGGAGCACCAGAGGTGGCTAAACCCAAACCTGAAAGAAATTGTTAAAAAGGAAATAATCAAGCTTCTAGACGCAGGGGTTATTTACCCAATTTTGGATAGCAACTGGGTTATCCATGTGCATGTCGTCCCAAAAAAAGGCGGAATCACTGTGGTGAAGAATGATAAAAACGAGCTCATCCCTACGTGAACTGTCACCGGACATCGGATGTGCATCGACTATAGGAAGTTGAACGCTGCCACAAGGAAAGATCACTTCCCCTTACCCTTCATTGATCAAATGTTGGAAAGATTGGAAAATCACCAATATTATTGTTTTCTTGACAGTTATTCCGGATTTTTCCAAATCCCTATACATCCTGATGATCAAGAAAAGACCACTTGTACATGCCCTTACGGAACATTCACATACCGCAGGATGCCTTTCGGTCTTTGTAATGCTCCCGCCACTTTCCAACGCTGCATGATGTCAATCTTCACAGATATGATAGAGGATTTCATGGAAGTTTTTATGGACGATTTTTCTGTGTATGGGTCCAGTTTCAAACACTGTCTCGATAACCTATGTAAAGTCTTGGCAAGTTGTGAAGAAAAGAACCTCGTTCTGAATTGGGAAAAATACCACTTTATGGTTAACGATGGGATCTTCCTAGGAGATAAAGTGTCCGCATATAGTGTCCGTTGCTGGCATAGAAGTAGATCGGGAGAAGATTGAGGTAATGACCGGCTTTCCTGCACCCACGAACGTAAAAGACGTGAGATGTTTTCTCGGGCACGCCGGATTTTACAGGAGGTTCATACAAGAATTTAGCAAAATCGTTAGACCTCTCAGTTCTCTCCTCTGTAAAGAAGTTAGATTCGACTTCACACCAGAATGCGTAAAGTCTTTTGAGGAAATAAAGAAAGCCTTGATAACTGCCCCCATCGTACAAGCACCTGACTGGAATCTTCCTTTCGAAATCATGTGCTATGCGAGCGATTTCGCTGTGGGGGCAGTTCTAGGCCAAAAAAATAGAGAAAAAGCTACATGCAGTTTACTACGTCAATCGAACACTCGACGAGACACAAAGGAATTACGAAACAACAGAAAAAGAACTGCTTGATGTAGTTTATGCATTTGAAAAGTTCCGCCAATACCTAGTCGGCTAGCGAGTCATCGTCCATACTGACCACGCTGCGATTAAATACTTAATGCAAAAGAAAGATGCGAAACCATGACTCCTGCGATGGATCCTTCAACTTCAAGAATTCGACATAGAGATTAAAGATAAAAGAGGAGTAGAAAACGGAGTTGCAGATCATCTTTCCTGGATACTAGTAGAAGACGACGTTCCTATCGATGATTTCTTACCAACGGAAAGCGTTTACCAAACAGATTCCTTTGTCGGAAATGTATGTCTCACTTCCGAAGAACTGTCGATCGACAACAATGATGCTATGTCGATCGAAGACAATGATGCTTTGTCGATCGACGACATAGATACTATGTCGATCGACACTCCAAATGATCTAAACAAAAAAATAAATCCCATAACCCTCACCTTCGATATAAAAGTAAACGTCACGTACAACGAGCTGCACCCTGACAATGATTCACCCGTAGATGAAAGTCTGCATCGGGAAGTGCACACAGTCGAAAAAGTTCAAGGAGCAGACTTTGGTACGCTGATATAGTGAACTATCTAGCTGCTGACATAGAACCTGAAGAGTTGAGAGGGTATACAAGGAAGAAGTTTTTAAGAGAAGTTAAGAGATATCACTGGGACGAACCATATCTCTACAAGCACTGCTCTGGCGGGATGTATAGGCGCTGCGTCGCCGAAACTGAAACACCCGATATTTTATTCCAATGCCATGGATCCGACTATGCTGGACATTTTGCAACCTTTAAAACGGTATCAAAAATTCTTCAAGTGGGATTCTGGTGGCCGGCAATGTTTCGCGATTCTCATGCGTTCATAGCACAATGCGACATATGTCAATGGAGAGGAAAAATCAGTAAAAGACATGAAATGGAACATAAATCTATTCTAGAGGTAGAAGTATTCGACTGTTGGGGGATAGATTTCATGGGTCCTTTCCCTTCCTCCTACGAGAATAAATACATCCTGGTCGCTGTTGATTATGAGTCAAAATGGGTCGAAGCAATAGCTTCCCCAACGAACGACGCATATGTAGTTATTAAGCTTTTCAAAAGCATTATCTTCTCGAGATTTGGAATTTCCCGAATAGTCATAAATGATGGTGGATCCCATTTCATTAACAAATTTTTTGAAGGACTACTCCGGAAAAACGGAGTGCATCATAGAGTTGCTACACCCTACCACCCGCAGACGAGTGGGCAGGTAGAAGTCTCAAATCGACAGATCAAGGAAATCTTAGAAAATACTGTAGGAACATCTAGAAAAGATTGGTCTAGAAAATTGGACAATGTACTCTGGGCTTACCGGACTGCTTTCAAGACTCCTTTAGGAACCACCCCATTTCACATGCTTTATGGAAAATCATGTCACTTACCGGTTGAGCTGGAACACAAAGCAGCAAGGGCTATTAGATTATTAAATTTCGACATTAAACCAGCAGCCGAAAGGAGGCTCATACTGCTTAACGAGCTGGATGAAATAAGACATTTAGGCTACGAGAGTTCAAAGATATACAAAGAAAAAACGAAAGCATATCATGATAAAAAGATCATTTGCAGACACTCCGAACCAAATGATCAAGTGCTACTGTATAACTCCGCTTGACGCTATTTCCTGGAAAACTCCGATCTCGTTGGTCTGGTCTTTTTACTGTTGTGAACGTCAATCCTTATGGAGCTATTACACTTATAAATAATAAAGGAGACGAATTCACGGTAAATGTCCAACGAGTAAAATACTATTGGGCCAAACCACAAATTAGCGGGCCTACAAACTTAGAGCCTCCTCCCGATAATTAAATCGAATATCGAGTCGAGCCAAAGACATAAAATAAGCGCTGAATGGGAAGTAACCCATTTCTATTTTTTTTAGATATTTAAGATTTAGTTTAAATTTCAAAAAAAAAAAACTTCGGAAAAAATAACCTCTGTCGATCGACGAAGACCCTTCTTCATCCATTAAATGAACAGACGCGGGCTCATATTAAGTCGACACTTAAGTCGGCATTAACACAAACCCGAAAACCCTACAAAAACACTCCCATCTCTTTTCTCTCTCGTTTTTCGGCCAAATCCAACGATTCTTTCGCTCAATCCACTCGATTTTCAACCCTCTATCCGCTTAGATCGCTTAACTCACGCATCATCATGGTATGAACAAGAAATTTTCTAAATTTTCGTTCTTGCTAGGGTTAAAATAGGGAATGAGTTAGAACCGGGATTTTTGGGCCTTTATCGATCGATTTGTGCTAAAGGAGTGATAGAATAGGGATTACTGATCGATTAAACCGATTATATATGCCATGCAAATCAAATTGCATTATATATGCCATGTAAATCGAATTGCATCAATGGGTCTTTTGCAGGTTCCCGCGAAGGTGAAATCGACCAATGATACACAACTTTCATCGATCAATTGTCCCGCCGAATATCGATCGACATCGACCCGTTACCATCGATCGATATTGCACCAAACCATCGAACCGAACTGAATTCCTATTTTCGTTTATGGTTTTGGTTGCAGATGTATGAAAGGAGCGGAGGTTCGACGTAGGCGGCAGTAGCACAGCTCCGCCACCACCACCGGTTCGCGACCAATACTCTTGGCCACGCGAGCGCGAAGACGAACATATCCCGCTCTTTGAACACTTCGAGGACACACATGATACCACTCAAATTACCCTAAGGAGTGATTTATACTCTCTCAAATAAGAGGTCGAGTTGTAGTACTTAGGGATCGAATTCACAGGGAGCTAGGGAACCTAAGAAATCTAATATGATTTGTTAAGCTAGATGGTTTTAGAGATTTAAATGTAAATTGCAGTTTTATATTGAACAAGTATTTGTTCAATTGATTGGTTGAGGTTTTGGTGCTTAAAAAGGAAATAGTTAGACTTAGGGTTTTTATTCATGAAACTTGATATTACAATCCTATAGATGCCGAATGAGTTGCATGCATGATAATGTAAAGCTCAACTACTTAGTCAACAAGTCTATCAGCTTTCGCATGTTTAGACTTGTCTATTAACTAGATCTAATGATCTCAACTATCGTATGTCGACCAATTAGAAAGTGTCGATCGATGATCCTATAGGGATATCGATCGATACACCTTTCGCTTTGTCGATCGATTGTTCAATAATGATATTGATCGACGCGCTTCTAGTTAAGCTTTATGCGCAGTTTGAATGATAGCTTACTAAGCTCACTAGATCAGCTCTCACCTTACTCATAGCAAGAAACTTAACTCAGTTAGAATGTTTTCAGGATGAGAATGAAGATATCGCTTTTATCTATCAATCCTAGGGTAAGTTCAAAGTAGCAAATCAAGAGACATGCATTAATGAACAATCCTAATTACAATTACCACAACTCAGCAGTCTATAGTTGGGGATAATCCCTCATAACCTATTTAAACCCTAAAATCTAACAATGGAACTACTCAGACATGGGTAAGCAATTCATAACAGTAGTTAGGTAAGAAAACTTCATTAGAATAGTAAATAGATATTAATGGAGTTCCAATAACAAATTATAACTTTGGATCCTCTCTCCAATCTATCAAAATCCTAGAAAACCTTTGTGAAAATAATAAAACAAGAAAAGCACAGTATGTCTCTAACATGGTGGCAAAGCTTATATAATTTGGTTAAAACTCGTCAGGGGTAATCTTGTAAATTGGTGAAGACTTGGGCTTCAAGTCGCCTGTGACCAAATGGGCTTTCTGCGCGCTTCGCTGTCGATCGATGTCAAGATATGAACATCGATAGATTATTCCTCTCCAATATCGACTGATGGTCGAGCTCGATGGTCATCTCGGGTGCTTGCTCCAAATATCTCCAAAATGCTCCAAAATCATCTCTTATCTCCAAATCACTCCTGATCTTATAAATATAATAAATATACTCTATAATACAATAATTATTAGTAAAAACACCTATAAACTATGGATGAAAATGGGTCAAAATCTATAGTCTATCAACTCCCCCAGACTTACCCTTTTGCTTTTCATCAAGCAAAACAAAAATAAAACAGCAGGGACTCACATGATTTAAAACTTAGAATTATAACCTCTGCAATATTGCAATCCACATCTAAAAAGTCCTAATCACAAAAGCACATTATACCATATCCTAGCTTAGCAACCAAATTAATCTAGCCAACAACTTAGTAAGTCTTGTCTGACATTCCCCTCTACCAAACTCATTTCTTAGCATAAATAAAAGTGTAGGCTTTACCTTGGGGGTATCGATCACAGGATGCAAGGACTTCCAAACAAGTATCTGGACTTGCAGGTAAACATTAGTTCCTATCCTCTCTCTCTACTAATTTCCTCTCTTAGTCAAAATATTCTTATTTAGCAAGATATTTGACCAAGATTGGACAGGCTTCCATGAATCAAGCCTTAATGGTGGTTGCCACCAAGTCCTGTTCACTTCTTTTTGACCTATATCCTAGGATTATTTGTGAAGCAAGCCTTAATGTTTGTAGCCACCAAGTCCTGTTCTAATCTCTTACCTATAGAATTCTTATGAAGCAAGCCTTAATGGTTGTAACCACCAAGTCCTGTTCGAATTCCTTCCTAATAAATCTCTATAGATGTATATAATAATAATTTTTTTTAAAATTATCTATATTTCGAAAATAGAGAGAAAAAGGGTGATTAATCTATCTACACAAGGCTTTACCTTCCAGACTTGTTTGAAGAATCCGATCTCATGCATACCAAGCCCCAAGACAAGTAGTTGTGTCAAGTTTAGTGTTGGAGGTCAGCTTTGGTTCCTTCAAACAATCTCACCAAGTGTGAACAGTTGACAGGTTGATCCACTTTAGTATTTTTAGTACTATCTGCAATCAGTAAGTCTAGAATGGTGCTAAAGAGTGGTTAGATAACAAGCAAAAATCTGTTAGTTCATTATCCCCTTCTTGACTCAATAAGACTTTTTGAAAAATGTTTTAATAAGACTCATAAAGAAATTAGTATCAGTAAACCTCACACTGTACTTAGTGTAAATTCAGTCGGAGTTATGGTGATAACTAAATCATGAGGACTCAATGTAACAAGTCAGAACGATATACCAGACCGGAATGGATGTCGACCGATGTAAGGATGTTGATATCAATCACGGCAGGTTAGGCAATGTCGATCGATGTTGACAGCTTCTCGTCGGTCGATACGCATGGCAAATCGTTTACTCAGATCTCTTTTTGTGTTTTTTTATGACCTGCAATAATTAAAAACCAACTTATATAATATATCAATAAAAAATAAATATATATTACCTAATAGTGGGTTGCTGCACTTTGTTATAGTCATTTAGCTTGACTTTGGAGGTGATT
>NW_013617433.1:65279-72158 GCF_000695525.1 Brassica oleracea var. oleracea | reverse complement strand
TCCCACTCAGCACTTTGTTATAGTCATTTAGCTTGACTTTGGAGGTGATTTGGCTAGTAGTGTTGAGAACTGGGACTTGTTGGAAAACAAGTATCCATCTCTTCTTTCCGCTTGTTGAACCATGTACCAGTGAAGTCTCTCATAGCTTCATCCCCTCTACGCCATTTTTCTTTCATTGTTGCAGTTGTGTTTTCCATCCTCTGCAATCTTTCTTCAAGACTCTCTAGGTTGAACTGATGTCTTCTAAGTGTGGCGTAAGTGTCAGCTGAAATCTCCTCTCCATGGTAATGTGTATCGGACATGTCTGATGTCATCTTTGGTACTAGCCGGCCTCGGTTTGTAGCGTCGTCGACCGATGTTCTATGATGAATGTCGGTCGATTTGTGGTTGTCTTTGTCGATCGATGACAATGCTTCTGGTCGACGGGCAATGTATCTCAGAATCTCCACCAATTCCCCTTGTATAGCTTCAATCTTGGAAGTCAAAGCACTAATGTTTAGATCCATATGGAAATAGATGTCATCACATCTCTCATCAAGCCTCTCTTCTGTATTTTCCAGAGCTCAATAGATCCCTTCTACTAACTGATCTATTTCTTCCCTGATGTGAAAACTTTCTTGAGACTTCATCGTATGTGGGTGTGGTGGATTGTCGTCGACCAATGTTGGCATCTTATTGTCGATCGATGTGCGTTGACGAACGTCGATCGATGTCTGTTGATCTCTGTCGATCTACGACGATCGAGCAACGTCGGTAGCATGTTGAATTCTGGCTATGTATTGCTTCCTTTCCTCCATGCAAGTAGTTAGCCAACTGATTCTATCATTCAATGGATAGTAGTCACCATCAAGTTTCATCTAGAAAGCTTCTTTGTTCTTGTCTTGTTCTCCACAGACTCCATAGAACATCTCATTGATCTCATCCTTGGTGTAGATCTCTGGTACCAGCCTGGTTTGTGTGGATAAGTTAGCATGTTCAGGAAGACATATGTAGCTTGGCTCATCTCGCGAAGCTCTTTCCATTAGCTTTCTGATCTCTTCCTTGGACACATTGATGATGTATCCATCCATATCTCTGGTACATTCCTGATCATCTCTGTAGATTCCATACTCATCCTTAACTTCCCAGTAGAATTTTTCTGGCTCCAAAAAGGTCAAAGGCTCTTCTGCCGAATTCAGGATGTCTATCGATCGATGATCGATGTTGGGACGTCAACGTCGAATGGTTTCTTCTTGGCTATGTCGATCGATTCTTGTATCTCTCTGTCGATCGCTGCTCGTTTATCTGTTTCACTGATTCGGTGGAGTTGGTTCCTTTTCCATTAGCCTCTGCAAGAAGTGAATATGTTTCCACTTGTGCCTGAATCTCTTGTCTTAGAGGACCGAAATTTGTAGACAAGAATTCCTTTCTTTCTATATTCTTCATCATACAGATCATCAGGGGTGTCAGGTGGTGCATCGTTTACTGCCATGATGGGGTTGTAATAGTCGTTCTCCCAATCATCTGGACTACTGTCGACCGATTCTTCATGTGGTGTGTTGGTCGATTTCTGATAGCCACTATCGATCGATGTTGCTGTGTGAGTCTCGATCGACGCTGAGTAGTCCGTCTCATACTCGGCTCCACAGTGGCAAGCTGTAATGATTCCTGGATCATTGATTCTTCTGGAGGACATCTAAGGCTTCTTGATTGGAATGGGGTCGTAGTGGGCATTAGGATCGATGAGTGTTAGACACAACTGGTTGGTTTGCAAGTTGCGTACTGCTCCCACTATTGACAAGAAAGCTTTCCCAAGTAGTAGAGAAGAATTCCAGTTTAGCTTGATGTCCAGGACATGGAAATCAACTGGAACTAGGGCATTACCAATCTGCACCTCTAGGTCTCTCACAATTCCTCCTGAGTTCCTCTGGGAACAATTCAAAAAAGTGAACAATTCCTGCGAAGGCTCCACCTGCAGACCCAGATGGTCAGCCATAACCCTAGGTAGGATGCTGACTGATACTCCTGTGTCGCACAAGGCATGTGGAAATTCAATACCCTTCACCGTGCATGGTATTGCAAATTGCCCAGGATCACTCTTCTTATTCAATGTAATCCTCATCCTCATATTTTCTCTAGCTTCACAGAACATTCTCTTGATGTCTTCTTCTTTCTCCCTTGTTTCTCTGAAGAACATCCACAATTTGTGAGTATAATAAGCCTCTTCGGAAATTTTCCTTTTCCTTTTCATTAGCCTCCCTCTTCAGATGTTTCGCCACTTTTTTCTTTCTTATCCTTAGGGTTCTAGCAAAATCTAAAAGTTCATAATCCCCTTCTTGACTTAATAATAAATTAGTTTTGAAAACATTTTAATAAGACTAATAAGTAAATAAATATCAGTAAACCTCCCCTCAGACTAAAACTATATTGTCCCCAGTGTAAAACCAGTCAGAGTTATGGTGAGAAATAAATCATAAGGACTCAATGTAACAAGTAAGAACGATATACCAGACCGGAATGGATGTCGACCGATGTACGGATGTTGATATCGGTCGCGGCAGGTTAGACAATGTCGATCGTTGTCGACAGCTTCTCCTCGGTCGATACTCATGGCAATCGTCTACTTGGATCTTCTTTTTATTTTATTTTTTACGACCTGCAATAATTAAAAACAACATAAATAGTATATTAATAAAAACTTAATGAATATTACCTAATAGTGGGTTGCATCCCACTCAGCACTTTATTATAGTCATTTAGTTTGACTTTGGAGGTGATTTGGCTAGTAGTGTTGAGAACTGGGACTTGTTGGAAAACAAGTATCCATCTCTTCTTTCCGCTTGTTGTACCATGTACCAGTGAAGTCTCTCATAGCTTCATCCCCTCTACGCCATTTTTCTTTCATTGTTGCAGTTGTGTTTTCCATCCTCTGCAAGCTTTCTTCAAGACTCTCTAGGTTGAAGTGATTTCTCCTAAGTGTGGCGTAAGTGTCAGCTGAGATCTCCTCTCCACGGTAGTGTGTGTCGGACATGTCTGATGTCATCTTTGGTACTAGCCGGCCTCGGTTTGTAGCGTCATCGACCAATGTTCGATGATGAATGTCGGTCGATATGTTGTTGTGTCTGTCGATCGATAACGATGATTCTGGTCGACTGGCAATGTAACTCTGAATCTCCACCAATTCCCCTTGTATAGCTTCAATCTTGGAAGTCAAAGCACTAATGCCAAGATCCATTGGGAAATAGATGTCATCACATCTCCCAACAAGCCTCTCTTCTGTAGTTTCCAGAGCTCTATAGATCTCTTGTACCAATTGATCAATATCTTCCCTTGTGTGAAAGTTTTGTTGAGACTTCATCGTATGTGGGCGTGGTAGATCATTGTCGACCGGTGTTGGCATCTGATTGTCGATCTACGTGCGATGATGCCTGTCGATCGATGGAGGTTGTCTGCTGTCGATCGATGGAGGTCGAGCAACGTCGGTCGCGTGCTGAATTCTGGCTATGTCTTGCTTCATCTCCTCCATACAAGTAGTTAACCAACTGAAACTATCAATCAATGGATAGTAGACACCATGAAGCTCCATCTGGAAATCTTCTTTGTTCTTCTCATGTTCTCCACAGACTCCATAGAACATCTCATTGATCTCGTCCTTGGTGTAGATCTCGTACCAGTTTTGTCTGTGTGAATAGGTTAGCATGTTCAGGAAGACATATGTAGCTTGGCTCATCTCTCGAAGCTCTTTCCAGAACTCTTCTGACATCCGTGTTGTGAAGGCGAATGGTGTTTCCATCTAGATCTCTGGAGTATCCCTGTTCATCTCTGTAGACGCCATACTGATCCTTTTCTTCCCAGTAGAATCTCCTAGTACCTTGGGAATCAAAAGCTCTTCTGCAGAATTCAAGCTGTCTGTCGACCAATGTTGGGACGGCAACGTCGATCGATGTTTGAGTTGGATGGCAAGATCTTTGTATGAAGTCGTTTTCTATGCCACCAGCTGTGTCATAGAACTCCTTTGTAGCCTTCTGTTCTGGATTGCTGCGTTGATGCATGAACAGATTGTCTGCTCCATTGGCTGTCTAAAGGATATCAGCGATATCTTCTCGAGATATGTGTAGTGTGTGGCCATCTATTGCTTTTGCGTAGCCATCAAGGTCCCTGAAAATACCAAATTCATCTGGAGTTAGATACTGGTTTTTGAATTTATATTTTTCGCTTACAGTGATTTTCGGTATTGGACGGTTGTCGATCGATGTTGCATTTTTGTTGTCGATCGATTGTTGGTGATGAGTGTCTATCGATGGGCGGATTTCCAGTCGATCGTATGGCTGAAACAAGTTCTTTCCCAAGAAGCTTCTGCTCGAATCTGATATGTTTCATCGCGTCTTTTCATGCTGAGCAGCTCCTCGTCTATGAAACTGTCTTGCAGTTTATCTGCTCCTGGTGTGTAGGTTGCTGTTTTTACTGCAAAGCTTTCGTGGTGGTGTTCATCTGCCCAACTGCCAATAGAGTAGTTTCCTTCTTGTGCACGGTTGACTTCAGTGTCGATCGATTTGTTGTAGGCAGTATCGGTCGATGCTCGTTTTCGGTATCGTTGATGAGGTTGAGTGTCGATCGATGGCCAGCTTGTGATGTCGATCGATGGTGCATTCCTTTTCCAGGAGGAATGATTTAATAGTTTATCTTCCTCATCAAGGATGGCCCTGTACTCAGTAGCTCGTTCCTCCTCATAGTCTTTATCATACTCTTCTGTATGCATGTGTTGTCTGGTGTATGCGGCAATAGTGGGATTGTAGTAGTCGTTGTCCCAATCATCTGGACGACTATCGACCGATTCGTCATGTGGTATGTCGGTCGATTTCTGATGGCCACTGTCGATCGATGTTGCTGTGTGAGTCTCGATTGATGCTGAGTATTCTGTCTCGTACTCGGCTCCACAATGGCAAGCTGCAATGATTCCTTGAACGTTGATTCTTCTGGAGGACATCTGTGGCTTCTTGACTGGGACGGGGTCGTAGTGGGCATTAGGATCGATGAGTGTTAAACACAACTGGTTGGTTTGCAAGTTGCACACTGCTCCCACTGTTGACAAGAAAGCTCTCCCAAGTAGTAGAGAAGAGTTCCAGTTTAGCTTGATGTCCAATACATGGAAATCAACTGGAACTAGGGCATTACCAATCTGCACCTCTAGGTTTCTCACAGTTCCTCCTGAGTTCCTCTGGAAACAATCCACAAAAGTGAACAATTCCTGCGAAGGCTCCACCTGCAGACCTAGATGGTATGCCATAACCCTAGGTAGGATGCTGACTGATGCTCCTGTGTCGCACAAGGCATGTGGGAACTCAATACCCTTCACCATGCATGGTATTGCGAATTGCCCATGATCACTCTTCTTCTTCAGTGTAACCGTCTTCCTCATCTTTTCTCTAGCTTCACAGAACATTCTCTTGAAGACTCTCTTCCGGAAACTTTCCTTTTCCTTATCCTTGGCCCCCCTCTTCAGATGTTTCGCCACTTTTTCCTTTCTTCTCCTTAGGGTTCTTCCAGTAGGAACCCTATCCTCTTCCATAGGATCTTCTCCTTCATCTGAAGGTGTCCTGACGGGCTCTGGTGGGTATTCTGAATATTTGGGAATGCATTAAGTCGTGCAACATCTATCTTTGGCATCTGTACTCGGTAGGTAATAGGTGCTCGTCGATCGATAACCGCTGGAGGTTATCGATCGATGTCGGCCTCTGAGTGTCGATTGATGTTGTTGTTAGCATGTCGATCGATTCATGTTGGGGTCAAATCGGTCACGACAGAATCAATGTCTGAAAGTCCGTAAAAATCGGCATAAACGTTTTTACGAAAAGTAAATCTTCGGAAAAGATTTATTCTTACGAAGAGCCCTGTGGAAGAAACACGAGACATCGGAGAAAAGCCAGAAAAAGATCGCACGTAGCGACCGAGCTCGAGCCAAGCTCGGTCACCACGTAGCAACTGAGCACACGTCCCGCTCGGTCGCTACGTAGCGACCGAGCTCGAGCCAAGCTAAATTCACACCATCGAGTTTTGTTAATCGGAGGAAAGCTAAGTTAACATAGCCTTCCCTGAAGGTCCCGGTTATCTGCTGGGCCACACCCAACACAACCAATATGAAAGATTCGAAAGTAATAAATCGTAAAAGAGCGAAAAGAGAACAAAGAGGACTTATATCCGAATTCGCGTTTGAGCGTGAACAACAGGTAAGATCATAGGCCACGAGAGCTGTCGGTATGTTCACTATTCTAGCCACCTAAGTTCTAACCTAGTCGAGTCACAGCTCGGTAGTAAAAACGGAAAAATGCCTAAATTGCTCTATGTATTAAGTTTGCTCTTAGAATGCTCTCCCCTTGCTCTTCGTCCTAGGTCCTCCTTATATACTCCTCCTTAGGTCGGTTTACCTCTTCTCGGGCTGGATTTGTCGTGAAGCGGGCTTTTCCATATTTCCTTCTTCCTTGTGATTATCTTCAGAAATTTGACATTTATCTCTCCCTGCGGATGCAATAAACCGTCATACCAATTTTTGGGTTCAAGTCTTTTGGGACCAAAGATGGGCCATTGTCCGCAATTCGGACCCTCTTTGGGCCGTGTCGAGACTTTAGCGTTTTTATGATTTTAAGTAGCCGTTGGTATAGGCATGGTTCTTCCAACGGAACCCTGTTTCTTCGCATAGCCGAGGCAGTCGGTGGTAAGTTAACCGTAACCTCCTCTACTACGAAGAATAGGAAACTGTTCGAGAGACATAACCTTCCCAACTTCTCGAATACTTTCGACTATATTTTTTAGACGGAACATTGGTGTCGTATCCACGGACCCGAAGACTGAGTTACGGAAACTTCGGACGAAGATGCATGGTTATGGGATGGGGCCGGGTTC
>NW_013617433.1:62549-63548 GCF_000695525.1 Brassica oleracea var. oleracea | reverse complement strand
GTGCCCATGCCGAATCCTTGGTTCCTCCGATCGAAGGAAGGGTCCGACAGCTTTGGGACTCCATCGAGGTCTCAGAGGACACGGCGGAAGTGGGAACCGGTGTCGGTGATGAAGGTGCCAGAGTTACAGACGGAGAGGTGGATCAGCCCGTGAGCTCGTTCAGGATCTCCGTGTCTGGGTTCCTCGACTTCGAGCTTTGAGGATTGTTGGGATTATTTCTCTTAGTTTTATTTCGAGGTTTGATGTATCTAGGCCGAGTTTGGCCGTATTTGATTTATGTGTGTTATGGCCTTGCGAGGCTATGTGAACTATGTGTTTGAGACCGGCCGTTTGGTGGCTTTGGGTCCTAGCCATTTTTTGCGGCTTCTATATATATGATGAATGATTGACATTCTGTACGTTTTAGTTTATACTTCGTATCTTAACTCTTAGTTTATCGTCTTGTTCGTTTGCTCTTACTGAACGAGGGCATTCGGAAACGTTTAGGAGTTTCGTGAAGTTTCGTGAAGTTTCGTGAGCGTATTAGATATAAACGATGGGACACGTTTTTAAGATCTCGTATCATGTCTTGAGATGTTAGTGGACCAGTAGGACTGGGTTTAGGGCAAGACCTAGGTTTACTTTTGGCTCTACGGCTGTGCGACGATTGATCGGCTCTCGTTTTGCCTGTGGGTGATTTCCACCTGGTTCTTTCCGATTTAAAGTCCGCGACGTGGCGCCGACTGATAAGACTTGTATGGAACGAACCGAGCACTCTCCAGAGACCGTCTGGAGCGCTGACCAAAATTTCGGATTTCTTGTATAGCGCCCTATGGTATCCTCGTCGGATGTAAGAGAACCTTTACTTTTACGAAAGGTTAGACTACGAGTTCTTTTTTTTTAGAACGTTTTTCGGTTTGTCCGTCGGGGCCAATTGACGGGCAATTTTTAGGGTCGCAGACGGTCATTGTGTCTGGATAATGTCTCTCAAAAATATTTACGACGTCTCGCTTTTTCCGA
>NW_013617433.1:59539-60109 GCF_000695525.1 Brassica oleracea var. oleracea | reverse complement strand
GCTGTACGGAGCCGCTGCCTGGGCGAGTGATTCCGAATCGCTCTTTGTGGAACCTTCGGGAGTACTCTGAGTTTTCTTGACTCGCTTCGGGCTAACCGCAGGGGTGTTCCGAGTTTGTCGTAGCTTATGCTCGGCCAAAAAGCAGAGCCTAGATTGTTTCTGGCATCCCCAGATTACTGCTGTTCCGTTTGGAGTTGGGAACTTGATGCTAAGGTGGTAAGTCGACGGTACCGCCTTCATTGCATTGATCCATGGGGTTCCCATTCTAACATTATAGATGGCTGTGTTATCGACTACAGCGAAGTCAACGATTTTCGTGACTTCCTTTGCCATGACCGGAAGTTTAATCGATCCGAGGGTCATTGATGTTGTGCCTAAAAAACCGGTCAGTGGTTTTTGTTCTGAGATGATCTCCCCGAGTTCGATGTTCTTCCTCCGGAGAGTGTCGCGGAAAATGAAGTTAACTGTGCTGCCTGTGTCGATGAGGATTCTTCCCACTTTGAGGTCTCGAATCACCAAGTCGATGACCAGCGGGTCGCAGTGAGGTTTATCGAGTCCGACGGTTTCCTC
>NW_013617433.1:58920-59322 GCF_000695525.1 Brassica oleracea var. oleracea | reverse complement strand
CAGGGACCGAGTCGTCCAGTTAGAACTTGTTTCCGCCTTTCTTCTGTAGGCCTTGATGGATGAAACAGAGTCGCGGTAGAATTGCGATTCTCCAATGATTATGTTTATCCTCCGGCGGGTACTATTGTCTCCAAGGTCATCCTGCCTTCTTCCGCGTTTTTCGCCAGACTGATTTGCGCATGCGTCCCTCTCGGGAGACTCTTTATCAGTCCTGGGAGGGCGGTCTGAATCCAGGATGAGGTTTTTTATGCTAGTGACCTTCGAGAGGTCACTAGCGAGGAGTTTTGCGGCTAGCCTTGCGCCGAGAACTTTGCAGTTCGTAGTGGAATGACCTTTGGTCTGGTGGAACTCACAGTAGGAGTTATCCTTATACTGGTTCCTGGACCAGGTGTTTCCGGAGGT
>NW_013617433.1:57007-58810 GCF_000695525.1 Brassica oleracea var. oleracea | reverse complement strand
TCCTCTTCCATTACGATGAAGTCTGTTGCCTTATGAAGAGCATCCTGAATCGTTCTCGGTTTTTCGAGGGATACCCATTACCGGAATTTCGACCTGTACCAGAGAGTTTTCTTCAGAGCATCGATCGCCACTTTGTCGCTGATCCCGGTGACTCTTACCATTACTAGCTTGAATCTGTTCATGAACTCGCGAAGTGGCTCCTCTTCTCTTTGAGATAGGCTCCAGAGATCGACGTCCGAGGTCTCTCTGTCCATGAACATGGAAAACTACTTGAGAAACTCTGAAGCAAGTTGGCGGAAACTTCTGATGGAATTTCGTTTTAGGCGAGAAAACCATTCGAGCGCGGCTCCTTTGAGGTTTTCGACGAAGAGGAGGCAGTAGCCAATGTCTCGTTCGCGTTCCTTGAGTTTGCACCTCCCCATCGCGATCTGGAAAGACTGCAGGTGCGCTTTCGGGTCGGTGGTGCCATCATAGCTGGGAATTTTGATCTTCCCCGGGTCCAAGACGTTGGTCTCAGTAATCCGGGCAGTGAACAGGGTTTTACGTGCTTCCTTGAGAAGTCTGTCGATCTCAGGCGCAGCGCTTGTCGTGTGGTGGATTTGTGATTTCACCGCTTTCACCTCCGTTGGGGTTTTCGCGATGTACTCGCGGAGATCGTGGATCTCATCAGGATTTCTGGCAGCCTTGCGACCTTGTCTGTGTTGGCCGCAGTGGATCCTGGCCTGCTTCTCGGCCAGCTCCTCCTGTTCTACTGAAGGTCGCTCCCGACCTATTGTTTACCCGAATTCATTTCTACTCAAGGGCCTTTTGGTCATTTCATTATGCACGTTTTACACTTTCTAAACCTATGTTTAAGAAAAACAACCAAAAAAACCTCTCGGAAAGTTCATCTCTTTGGATTCAATCGATTTTCTGTATTGCAATCCTGTTGTTTTCATATCGATTCTCTGTATTCCTCTACATGATTAATCTGAAATTCAATATGGGTTTAAGAGGAATCATGGAGATTAGTGAGTAATCACCTTTTGAATTCATGGGTTAGGGAGATTAAGGGTGATTAGGTTAGAACTAAGATGTTTTAGCGTAGATCATTCTTAATCCTTGCTAGTAGAGTATTCATAATGCTTCTTATGAGTTAGCTACTCAAAAGTTGACCTTTAGGCATTTCCCACCCAAAAGGTATTTGATAAAATGCCTTAGACAACTCTTCTAAGCTTTTAGCATATTTTACCGAAGACATTTGTTGTTAGAAGTGCTAAGATAGCCTTTAGACTTGCTAGTAATGATTGCTTTCATATTGTTCAACCAAAGACATTTGTTGTTTGAAATGTGTTAGTAAATGAACATTCATCTAGACATTGAGTCTGTTTAGAATTGTGTCTAAGCTTAAGGTTGATAGTTTGATTGTTCGAAACTTGATCACCCGAGGTCTAATTCCTATGCCCATGAGTTCTCTTTTCCCTTAGTTAAGAAAGTCGTTTCATTTATCGTTTTTATTATTCTGCAACTGCATTAGCATTAATCGTTAGTTTAGAAAACCTTTTTAATCATCGGTTGCACTTAGATTAAGCAAGTACATGAACTCTCAGTGCTTGAAATCCCTTAGAATTGGTTCGACAATCTTTTATACTACATCATTTGTTTTAGGAGCCTTGAAAACTCCTAACATCAAATTGGCGCCGTTGCCAAATTCTGAGTAGATTTGAACATTGAGATTTAGTCAGTTGCTTGAGACTAAGTCATTTTTATTTTCTTTTGTTACTGATTCTCCTTCTTCACCTCCCTTTAATTTACAGGTTGTGC
>NW_013617433.1:55178-56884 GCF_000695525.1 Brassica oleracea var. oleracea | reverse complement strand
CAGAACACGCAAGTAAAGACGAAAAGAAATAAGAAATCGTAAAAGAGCGCAAAAGGAGTTTTATTCCGAATTCGCGTATGAGCGTTGCAACAAGGTAGAAGCCTCGGCTATGAGAGCTATCGGCGAGATTCCTAGTACTAACAACCTAAGACTGCAAAACCTTGAGTCACAGCTCGAAATAACAAAAACGGAAAGTTGCCTAATTGCTCTAAGTGCTAAGTTTGCTCTGAGAAAAATCCTCCTCCATGCCTCTCGCCTAGGACTCCTTATATACTGGCTCCAAGGTCAGTTTACGCTTTTCCCCTTCTGCCCTTAAGCCGCCATAGCATAAAAATGGAGATATTCCATTTTTTTCGATCTTCGCAATTATCTTCAAAATTTCGTATTTATCTGCGGAAACTTGACATTTATCTTTCCTTGCGAACCAAGCGTAAACCGTCATGCGGCAAAGAAATCATAAGTTGGGCCTCGAGTCGTGTCTTAGGTCCCTTTGGGCCGTCTTCCGAGTCGAAGCGTTTATTACGGCTTCTTTCGATAAAGAACGAATTTTCCGTGGTTTTTAAGGTAAAGTTTGATCGATAACTTAGAATGGCGGGGAATCGTGAAATGGGTTCGCTGCGCTCTTCGGGAGATAGCATCGAAGGGTAGACGAGAATGCATGGACTAATGTCGTATCGACGTTTCGGAAGAGCTCGGTCGCTACGTAGCGACCGAACTTCGGTTCGAGCTCGGTCGCTACGTAGCGACCGAGTTTTGACTCGAGCTCGGTCACTACGTAGCGACCGAGCGGAATGGACGTTTGGTCGCTACTTAGCGATCGAGCCTTGGCTCGAACTCGGTCGCTACGTAGCGACCGAGCGGAGCACGTGTTCGGTCACTGCGTAACGATCCTTTTCGGGCTCTTGCCCGCAAACGTTTCTGAAGAGCTTCGAGTGCCGAAGATGGAATTCGTTCCTCATTCGGTAGACCCAGCCGAGAATGAGGCATGGTGGGTGGCGTGTTACGATTCGATCACGCCTCCCAAAGAAAAACCGTTCTATACCGTGCTTTGTGTGGTGTTGGCCTTCCGAGATTTCTTTCGTGTCTATTTGAGGATGTTCCGTATAGCTATAGGAGCTCTGTTACGAGTTTTCCTTACATGCTGCATTTTACGAGTAAAACATAGCGGGCTTAAAGTGAATCGTAGTATATGGAACTTGGTCGATTTTTGACAAGTGGAACCTTTCCGGTAACTGTTTGGTTGTTAGGACTGAGTTTTCTTATGACGAATTTACCGTATGATTCCCGTTTTTCGGTGGTACGATAATTGTTTGTGTAATCGTTACTTGGCGTTTCAAGACAAATTCCGGATTACCGTTTAGCCGTCAAGTTATTGGAGCGGTGTTTGCTCAATTGTTTTGGCTTTGCATGAAGGATGTGCTCAGCTTTATAGCCAAGGACGTTGTTGCCAAAGGATTAGACCATGACACTTTCGTGCTGTCAATAAGGTCAAGTCAGTTAGAATCGTCCTTAAAGGGTATGCTGTTACCTAGTTCGGCTTCGAAGGAAAGGCGTAATTGGGCGAGTGACAAATGGCTTTTATCGAGATTGATAGGCCGAGTATGCCCATGGTGGTAGAAAACGTTTTTCCACTTTAGGGTTAATTTATACGATGAAAGTTTCGTATAATGTTTCCTTTATTCGTATGGAAGTTGTTTCCTTTGTTT
>NW_013617433.1:53518-54605 GCF_000695525.1 Brassica oleracea var. oleracea | reverse complement strand
GTTTCGATCGAGATTTGAAGGAGAACACAAAGATGGAGGTAAGGGCGAGTAGGAGCAAGCGAAGGAGTTTAGACGAGTCTTACTTGTTTTCGTCGTAAAATCTCAACGGAAACTCCGATTGAGACGAAACGAAAAGCGTTTCGATCGGGATTCAAAAGAGAACACCAAGGAGGAGCTTTTTGAGGCCTGACAGGTTGCTATGTAGCGAGCTGGAGGTCTGACAGGTCGCTACGTAGC
Source organism: Brassica oleracea var. oleracea (assembly GCF_000695525.1). NCBI lineage: Eukaryota > Viridiplantae > Streptophyta > Magnoliopsida > Brassicales > Brassicaceae > Brassica > Brassica oleracea. The sequence continues at coordinate 54,368 of NW_013617433.1, read as the reverse complement.
GAGTGGAAGCAAGCCAAGAAGGGTCCTACTTGTTTTCGTCGTTATATCTCAACGGAAACTTTGATTGAGACGAAACGAAAAGCGTTTCGATGAGGATTCAAAAGAGAACGCAAAGGAGGACTATTATGAGTCCTGACAGGTCTCTATGTAGCGAGTGGAGGTCAGACAGGTCGCTACGTAGCGAGTGGAAGCAAGCCAAGAAGGGTCCTACTTGTTTTCGTCGTTATGAAGAGTCCTACTTGTTTTCTTCGTAAAATCTCAACGGAAACTCCGATTGAGACGAAACGAAAAGCGTTACGATGAGGGTTCAAAAGAGAACGCAAAGGAGGACCCTTTTTAGGCCTGACAGGTCGCTACATAGCGAGTGGAGAGTTGGCTTGATCTCGGTCGCTACGTCGCGACCGAGCTTGGCTGGAGCTCGGTCGCTACGTCGCGACCGAGCTGTGTGCTTGCTCGGTCGCTACGTAGCGACCGAGCTGTGTAATCGATTTGTTGTGCTTCCTTTTTCCGCGATTAGCCTAGAGGTTTTCTGCGGTTTTTGAGAAATGTTTTTGGAAAACGTGTTTTGGTAAAACCCTTACGCATTGAGATTTCTTTTGTTCGGTAATGAGCAAACTTATGGGGTTTGATAAGATTTATCGTTTCCCTTTATGTTTAAAAAGAGAAATCGCGAGCTCGTTTCATTGCACTTCCTGTGGCGAAAAGTCGCAGCAAAGTTTTTGATTTTCTCAAGAACTGTGGCGTTTGCATAGGCGTTGGCCATTGGCGCAGTGGCGGCTGGAGGTTTCTTACCAGCGTTGTTTTGATCAAGCGTTTTGCGGCTATGAGTTAGAGTAATCCGTACCCCCCC
>NW_013617433.1:35681-53327 GCF_000695525.1 Brassica oleracea var. oleracea | reverse complement strand
AAAGTTTGATCGATAACTTAGAATGGCGGGGAACGTGAAATGGGTTCGCTACGGTCTTCGGGAGATAGCATCGAAGGGTAGACGAGAATGCATGGACTAATGTCGTATCGACGTTTCGGCTCGAGCTCGGTCGCTACGTAGCGACCGAGCGGAACACACGTTCGGTCGTTGCGGAGTGACCCTTTTCGAGCTCTTGTTCGATGACTCGCGTTTCCTCCGTAAAGCTTTTCGTAAAGAAGAATCTATTTCGAAAAAGTGTTTGTCGAAGAATTTTTTTCGTTTTCTTCATCGGGGATTTGGACGTTAACTTCGTCGCAACCGTTTTCGACCCCAACAGCGACCGAGCTTCGGTGAGAGCTCGGTCGCTACGTAGCGACCAGCTTTTCCGCTGGTTGCTATGCGGCATCCTTGTTCGCGTCTTTCTCTGATTTTTTGTGAATGTGTTTTCTCCGCAAGATTCTTCGTAAAAATAAATCTTTTTCTAAGATTTATATTTAGTAAAACCGTTCATGCCGATTTTTACGGACTTTCAGACATTGATTCCGTCGTGACCGATTTTGACCCCAACATTTCTCTCTCAAATTAGAGGTTCAAATGTAGTACTTAGGGATCGAATCCACATAGACTCTAGGATTACACAATAGATTATGGTCTTTCAAATAGGCTAGATTAATTGGTTTATTGGTTTTAAAGCAGTAAATGGATTTGTGATTTGTGAGCAAGTTTATTGCTCGATTGATTTGTTTTGAGGTTGTTAACAGTTGGGAGAATAACTAGATTCAGGTATATTCTCAGGCATGACAAATAAAACTTAAATTGGATTTTTAGGGGTTTATTGATAATAATTGTTCTTGAATTCAAACTAAGATATAATCAATCTAATTATCTAATATGGATCTCGGATTTCAACTCTCGTATGTCAATCACGAGAAAGTGTCGATCGATAATTCGTTACGAATATCGATCAATACACCTTTCAAAATATCGATCGACAGGGCTATCGCTGCGTCGATCGATACTTCTTCCAGAAAACTTTACGGACAAATTTGATTTATATTCTCTAACTCACTAGATCAACACTCGTCCGTTAGATCATACTAGTTTATTTTCAGGTATTGAGTCAAGCAATGGCTTGATATCAATTAATTGTAAGATCTAAGTTTAAAGGGTGATCAATCCTAAACTTAGCTTAATGCACAACTAGATGAAGAAATATATTTTTAAACACCCTAACAATTGTTTGTGTCAGTAATACATTTATCAACCTATTGAGAAACCTAAATCTAACAATATGGACTACTCAGACATATTCATGAAACACATAGTTATGATGGTTTGAATAATACTTAAATAAAATACACAATAAAAGTAAGCAACATAATAAGTGAAAGGAAGGGAGTTCAAGAGCTTCTCTGTTTTTTGTAGTACTGCTCTATCTCTCCAATTCTAAGCTCTCTCCTTTCAATGATGGCCTCTTGCTTCCTTCAAATTAGGTCTAAAAAGGTCTCTAAGCAAGTCTGCCTCTAAAATGATACAAAACCCTAATAAATAGCCTAACAGACGGCCATAGACTTAAGATGTAATTATTGAAACTTTTGTGAAACTTGAAATCTTCTAATTTGTCATTAACTCTCGGGTCGCTTCGCCGTCGATCGATGAGAAGAGCTCAACATCGATCGATATTTGTTGGCAATCGTCGGTCGATATTTCTTGGAAACCGTCGGTCGATATTTCTTGGTAATCGTCGACCACCTCCTATTTCCAGCAAAGCTCAAAAGATCTCCAAATAGCTCCAAATACATCATTTTCTTCTAGTTAGTACCTGAACCTGTAATTACTCTAAATAAACTCTATATAATAGTAAATATATCTTAAGACACTTATAAACCATGGCTAATAATGGATAAAATCCGTGGTCTATCACAGATACCAGAACCTGCCGATCGAGAAGTAAGAAGGGATGGCTGTGTCCACGTGGCCTGACATCTCTCACCTCTCCGTCTCAAGGCCGTAGCGGATAAATGTTCTGAGGCAGATGGGCCAACATGTCAAGTGGCCTCAGAAGATGAAAGCACCCGATTCTTTCAGGAACCCTGGTCTCTGGTTTGACTTCCACCGAGACCATGGTCACAAAAACAGAGGACTTCGTCGCACTAAAGATCGAGGTCAACGAATTGATTAAGAAAGGACACCTCAGGGAGTTCCATTCCTAGAAGGCCAAGAGCCATCTAAGCAAGGAAACAACGAGAAAGCCCACTGAAGCTGCTCCCGTCTCGCCACCTCGACAGGAATGATATCACATGTCATATCAGGCAGTTCGGAGATCAGCGGCATAAGCCACGCACCCGCGAAGAAAAGCACTTGGAACGCCAAGAACGGCCTAGAGGCAGCCAAGCCGAAATGCCTGCTCTTGGGTACGGACGAAATAAGTTTCATGGCCAAGGAGCAGGAAAAGATTCTCACCCCCCATCATGATGCCATGGTTATATCGCTCACTGTAGCGAACTGCCTGGTGAAAAGGATACTGGTAGATTATGGAAGCTCCGACAACATCATCTTCCAGGCCGCATACAAGGATCTAGGACTGGAGGAAAGCACTCTAACTCTAAGGATAACCCCACTCATAGGGTTCAGCGGAGAAGTCAAGCAAACCGCCAGAGAGTTGACCCTCCCAGTATATGCTGAAGGGCTCAACATGTCAACCAAGTTCCTTGATGTTGACTGCGACTCATCCTACAATATGATCCTAGGACGGCCCTGGATTCACGGCATGGGAGCCATCCCTTCGACTCTTCACCAGATGGTGAAATTCCCTGCACCCTGGGGCATAAGGACAATAAGAGGGGAACAAGAGTATTCCCGCCTCTGCTACCATACTAACTTTAAGGGAAAGACCAAGGTCTTATAGCAATTACAGAGCAAGCCTCCAGCTCACCATAACGAGGAACCGGAGATAGAAGAAATGGATGACATGCAATTAACCGAAGGAGATCAGACCCGACATCTCAAAATCGGCTCTAAGCTGACCGAAGGACTAAGGAGGAGGTTAATAGACTTCGTCAGGTCGAACTCCGACTGTTTCGCTTGGTCTCACGCAGATATGCCTGGGATCGACATGGATATCATCATGGACAATCTGCAGGTAGATCCCTTATATCAACCCGTCAGACAAAAGAGGAGGAAGTTTGCTCCCGAAAGGGACGAAATCATCAACGATGAAGTCAAAAGCCTGCTCGGCGCGGGATTCATTCACGAGGTACAATATCCGGAATGGCTAGCCAACGTCGTGGAAGTCAAGAAAAAGAATGGGAAGTGGAGAGTCTGCATAGAATTCACAGACCTCAACATGTCCTGCCTTAAGGACCCCTTCCCTCTGCCTCATATCGACAAGCTGGTTGACGCTACCGTGGGTCATCAGCTGATGAGCTTCATGGAAGCGTTCTCCGGCTATAATCAAATACTCATGCACTCAGAAGACCAGGAGAAAACATCTTTCATGACGTTTAGAGGGATCTATTGCTACAAGGTTATGCCCTTTGGTTTAAAGAACACGGGATCAACCTCCAGCGACTGGTGACTATGATGTTTGCCGACCAGATAGGACGAACCAAGGAGGTCTAAATCGACGACATGCTGTTCAAGTCCCTAGAGTCTGAGGACCACATATCTCACCTGCAACAAGCCTTCTCCACTCACCGGAAGTACAACATGAAGCTCAACCCAACTAAATGCTCATTCGGGGTCAATTCTGGCAAGTTCCTCGGGAACATTGTAACCCACCGGGGGATCGAGGCCAACCCGGAGAAAATCAAGCCCATTCATTCGATCCCTTCCCCGAAGAACGTCAAGGAGGTCCAAAAGCTAACTGGAAGAATGGCGGCCTTGAGTAGATTCATCTCCAGACTCTCAGACAGATCTCATGCCTTCTTTGTAACTCTCAAAAACCAAAAGAACTTCCAGTGGACGGAAGAGTGCGAATCCGCTCTCCATGAGCTAAAGGCATATCCCACCACTTCTCCTCGCCTATCTAAGCCACTACTCGGTGAGGTTCTGCTGCTATATCTGGCAGTCTCGGAGCACGCCGTAAGCGCCGTCCTGATACGCGAGGAGGCAAGCAAGCAGCTACCAATCTACTACGTAAGTAAGGCTCTCCTGGATGCGGAAACCCGCTACAGCCAATTAGAGAAGCTGGCCTTAGCCCTGATAGTCGCCGCTCGTAAGCTGCGACGCCACTTCCAGGCTCACCCAATTGTGGTAGTCACCTCCTTCCCTCTAAAGTTGGTTCTCCACAAGCCCGAAATCTCCGGACGCCTCGCTAAATGGGCTGTGGAACTAAGGGAGTACGACGTAATCTTTCGACCTACCACATCTATAAAGTCACAGGTTCTGGCAGACTTTGTGGCTGAATTCTCCCCGACCTTGCTCCCGGCTCTGGAGCAAGAAGTGCGCCTCCGAAGTAAAACAAAGGAAGAGGGAGGAAGAGGGAGAATGGGTCCTGCACGTCAAAGGATCCATCAACGTCAGAGGAGCCGGAGTAGGAATAGTGCTTACCTCCCCGACAGGGAACACGGCCTCAAGGGCCGTGAGATGCAACTTCAAAGCAACCAACAACGAAAGCGAGTACAAGGCCCTAATCGGTGGGCTAACACTCGCCCATCAGATGGGGGCAGAAAACATCCAGGTCTTCGGTGACTCCCAGCTAATAGTCAACCAGGTACATGGAGTGTACCAAGCAAAGGACGACAACATGATCCAGTATCTGGCGGTCGTCCAGTGTCTCCTCAAGAAGTTAAAGAGTTACAAGCTCTCTCAAATCCCCAGGGAACAAAACTCGCAAGCCGATGCCCTGGCTAATCTAGGGTCCTCCCTTGAAACAAACAGCCTGATGAGTATACCATTGGTTGTGCTTTAATGGCCAGCAACCCTGGAGGAACCCCAGTCAGAGGAGATCTCCGCTGTCGAAGAAGGCGAAACCTGGATGACCCCCCTAGTCCGGTACCTAGAGAACGGCATTCTCCCGGAAGATCGCAATGAGGCCAGAAAAATCAAGAAGCAAGCCGCAAGGTATTGTATCTCCCAGGAGAAGTGTACCGGAGACCCTTCTCAGGCCTATACCTAAGGTGTGTCACACATCGAGAAGTCGCTAGAATCCTTGTAGACCTACATGAAGGAGATTGTGGATCCCACTCTAGCGGCAGGAGCCTAGTGCACAGAGCCAGAAGGGCAGGCTACTATTGGCCCACAATGGCTGCCGACGCCAACAGACAAGCCAAACACTGCGACCAGTGTCAGAGGCACGCTCCAGTTTCTAAACTTCCTCCAGAGAACCTCAAGTCCATAATCTCACCGTGGCCCTTCAGAAAGTGGGGCATGGACATAGTAGGGAAATTCCCTATGGCGCCGGGGCAGAAGGTCTTCCTTCTGGTACTCACCGAATACTTCTCCAAAAGGTTCAAAGCAGAAGCACTCAGCCGGATAACAAACCTCCAGATCCGCAAATTCATGTGGACCAACGTAATCACTCGCTTCGGGGTCCCCCACGAGATCGTTCCCGACAATGGACCCCAGTTCACGAGCCACAACTTCAAGGAATTCTGCAAGGACTAGGGCATAAAGCTCACCTTCGCCACATCTCGACACCCCCAGTCTAACGGGCAAGCCGAGTGCACGAACAAAACCGTGGTCAAGATGCTTAAAAAGCGACTGGAGGGCTCTCACGGGAAGTGGCCGGAAGAACTACATGGAGTCCTCTGGGCCTACCAGACTACTCCCAAAACAGCGACATAGGAAACTCCCTACTCGCTGGTCTACGGCTCTGGGACAAAATACCCACGGAAATGCACATGAGAACAATGGTCTCAGGGTCTATCTCTCAGGAGGAGAGCGACGAGCTGATGACGCTGAGCCTCGACTTACTCGATTAAGAAACTGGTCCTACCAGCAAGACGTCGCCAGGACGTATAACAAGAAAGTCAGAACCAAGACCTTCCAGCAAGGGGATTGGGTTCTACGACGAGCAGATAAAACAACCGGGAAACTCACTCCCGGGTGGGAAGGACTTTATAAGGTCATCGAGGTGCGGAGAGCAGGCGCCTACATGCTACAAGATAGCAAAGTTAAAATACAACCCAACAGCTGGAACACCCTGCACCTCAAAGCCTATCATTTTTAATACGGTCCCCGGACCATGATTTCTATACTACTATATACTATTTAAGCATTATGATTTCCTACTCATATGTATGCTAAACGTCTCCGAACAAAGCTTATAATAAAATAGTTCCGACTATAAAGACATAGGGGAAATCATTATACTTAGGGGTATACGAGCTGGATCAGGTCTCTAGAGACTTCTGATCCTGGCCAACCCTTGCAAAAAGTGGCACGCCCACACAACAAAATCAAAACGGGTATGAGACATAAAGAAGGAATGGGTATGCGCAAGCCTGAGTATGTTGTCAAAACTACCTAAAACCCTTGTGCAGCCTAAGGCACATTAGGATCCCTAGAGTACCAATGTGAAAATTACATGTATTAAAACGCTACGAGCTACACAATACATGGAACACATGGTATATATTCAATGCATAAGTACTGTGAAATACAGGGAGCAATCAAAATCCTGCTTCTCCAGAAGTGGAAAGTAGCAAATCCTGGCACTTGAGTCCTAACACCCACACCAACACCTTCTAAGCCTGTCAGTGACTTCCTGCAAAAGTAGAATATATCATAGGAACTCGACAGTGGCCAGCTTCCAAGCGGCAGAATGCGAAATCCAAACAGGTACCGGTAGTAGTCTTTCCTAGGAAGGCGGAGTACGGTCCCTACGAAAAGCAAAATATTTCTGGTTCCCAAGGAACTCCGGATCCTTGTACAAGCCCCTGATCTCAAGAGGAAACCCAAGGTTCCCCATACGATTTCGGGTCCTATGTATAAAATCTAAGGAAGATCCTCCGGGTTCCCCTATAGCCTTTGGGTTCCCCTACAGCCTCCGGGTTCCAATCAAAGATCTCAGGGTCTAAGGAAGAACCTCCGGGTTCCTATGTGGCTTCAGGGTTCCAAAGATAAAAAAGAAGCTAGAACCCTTGTGCAGCCTAAGGCGCATCGGGGTCATTACAACTTCAAAAGAACCTCTGGGTTCCAATCAGCGATTTCCGGATCTAAACCTCCGGGTTCCAACATGGCCTCAGAGGCCTAATACGGTTTTAGAAAGAGGATAAAACCCCTGTGCAGCCTATGGCGCATCGGGGTCATTATATCCCTAAGACCCTCCGGGTTCCCAGGCGACCTCAGGGTCCAAATACGCCAGGGTCCTGATACGATCTCCGGATCTAAAGGAACACCCCGTACTCTTACACGACCTCAGGGTCCAATCTCGAAAACCTCCGGGTTCCAACTAGATCCCCAAATCTATCATAGAATCTCCGGATTCCTACACCGCCTCCGGGCTCCAGTCATGATCCCAGGATCTATAGAAGGACCTCCGGGCCCAAAAGTGATATGAGGATCCAAGGAGATCCAAGGAGACCCTCTGGGGTCCTCCACGACCTTCGGGTCCTCAGATGAACCCCGGGTCCTCACGTAACCTCCGGGTTATAAGATCTAGTGCTCTGGCACAGGAGGATCTGTAGATATTCTCTTTAGGAATCCTGAGGTTATTAGAATTCCAATTTATCGCTAGGAGGTGAACTCTTATTTTGCTGTCTCGAACCTAGAAGCTGTATTGACTTAAGGCGGCATCGCACTCTGTCCTAAAAAGGTGGACCACTCTTCGATGTCAACCAGACGGGGGCCAATGTCGGGATTGGGCTGGTTGGCTTCCACGGATCCGTTCAGGATGTCTTCAAGCCCTTATAGGGAAGCTTCCTTGCTCCATAACTATTATGGGACGCGTGGTCCTGAAGATTATGGGGAATATCATCCTGGAGCACAGAGTTTCTTAGATGTAATGTCTTGAAATATGGAGGTCGTGGGACCCATCATCTTGGAGCCCAGAAGTTCTGGCATATATCTTTCTGAAACCCGGAGGAAGTAGGATTTATCTTCTTCGAACCCGGAGGTTAAAGATTAAGCAACAATACTGATTGGTCCTTTAGCCTGGATAGCAGGGGTTGACCCGGCTAAGAATGCTTCTTCGCATGGATTAATGTTTCTTCTGGCTGCTCTCTACTCCCACTTGGGTGAGCCACTCTCGGCGCTTTGTTGATGTCACTTAATGATCTGTCGCTTTGTCTTGAATCCTCCATTTAGTGGGCAAGTCTGCAAGATTTGTTGATGCAGGTTTGCCCCTTGGGTTAGCTACTAACTCGCTTGTCCCCTGCTTTCCTACTAGTTCTCTCTTTCATAGAAGTTTAGGAAGGTACGTGCCTTGGGTCTACTTCCTTGGAAACTTGCAGAATCGTGTACTCTTGACTCCTTCTCTGGGAATTCTTGGTTTCTCGAAACTTGTGGAGGGGTGTAGCTTTGGAAACTTGGGGAGGCACATGGCCTTAGCTTCCTCAGTAACTTGGAGAGGCGGGTGGCCTTGGAAACTTATGAAGGTACGAGTCCTAAGCTTCCTCGGGAGTTTGTAGGGGAGGCTTCAGTTTCCCTTAGAGATATATCAGGGTTCGTTGTCGGGGAAAGCGATAGTAAGGTAGTTGGAGCTTGTTTTTTCGTGGAGCCATTGGATTTCACCTCCTTGTAAGGTTAGCAGCCGAAGACCCGGAGCATGGGATCCGGAATCTGGATGCTGGAACCTGGAACCCTGAGGTTTGGCTTTTTCCTTCGGATGAATAGTAGCTGGAACGTATATTCTTTGGCTCCCTTTTACTTTAATTGGAGCTAGGAATCTTAGGGCCATCGCGTCTTGATGTAGAGTTCGCGATTTTCTCTCACTCCACTTATAGTGGTCGCCTGGTATGCTTGCAGTGTTCCCATGATGACTCCAATGCCTTTGGAATTCGTCGAAGTTGTAAACCCGGCCGGAAGACGTTGTGTCCTGCTTGAGAACCTTGCATTCGATCCTATTGATGTTGATGATGACCGCCGATGTTGGGTCCAAAGGTTGTTGAGGCTTGATGTATAGTTAAGACCCAAAATCAGCATGAGCCAATACTTGTAGAGATCGGCTTTGAGGTTGGGACCCAGAACCGACATGAACCAAAGACTGTAGAGGTCTGACTTGTGGTTTAGGCGCGGACTAGCTGGGACTAGTAGGAACTAATTTGTAATTCCTGCATTGGACCTTGCTACTATTGTTAGCAATGTATTATCCTCCCCGTAGGAGGTGTTGCAAGCTGCGTGAGCTTTAGATCTGGTGATAACGCGTCGTTCCTTGCCCCATGAGGCTGGGGTTACGAGGTTTTTGAGAGGAAACATGTAGTGTTCCTTCCTCCTATCATCATCATCACGTAGTTAATAACTGCCCCTCCTTCTAGCGCCAAACTGTTAGGGGATTTTTGTGTACAAGCGATCCATGCTCAGCTCTACGGAATGATAGGAAGAAGGAGATGGGTAGTTGTAGTGCGTTCTCCCGCCTTGATAGTTAGTGAACTCGGAGGTCTTGCTCTTGGGATACTGCCATCTGAGTATGGGCCAGTATATGTCATCAGTGCCTTGGTAGCAGCAGAAGGGATTAGTCGTCAGGCGGGGACTGCCTGCTCATAATGGAGATCTCGGGGTCCTCTTGATGATAGTTGATGGTCCCGACTCTAGGGTCGGTCCCTTTAGCGTCTTGGTATGGAACCATGGAAGGTGTTTAGATTTATAGCTGCATCATTCAGTGGGGATTACCTACGTACCCCTCGGAAGGGGATCAAGCCATTCGTAGTTCATGTATTGATGGAGGCGCGTAGCCTAGATGGGCACGTAGCCTGTTGGGCACGTGGCCTAGTGGGCACATGGCTTTGGGAGCACGTGGCTCTTGTAGTTGATAGGAATCATTTGTTCCACAGGACACATGGCCGGAACAGATGATAAACTAGTCGGCGTGCTGCAGTGAGCATGGAGCGTCGGTATGCTTCGGTGAGCATGGCGTCTTGTTGGAGATGGGTAGGAGATCATGGTTTGAACTAGTAGATGAAGTTGTAGACGTGCTTCTGTGAGCGTAAGACTTCATCTTGTCGGGAACAATCGTCGGGATCAGCCTATCATAGGCATGTCGAAGGAAAAGGTCTTCTAGGGTTAGAATATTGCATTGGCGGCTGTAGAACTTGTGAGCTCTGTCTATGGACGTCGCCACCCTCTCCTTAGGTTTAGAAACCTATATTTATAGTGGAGGTCGTGCCTCCCTCCTAGGGTTTGGAAATATTCAATATATCCTTAGATAATAGAATATTTCCAGTTTTCTTAAGGGCGGCCTATATTTTGGAATACTTCCTCTTTCTCTTGGATTTAAGAGGATCCCTTCGTGTCTAAGCAATTTTCCTTATATTTAAGGAAGATTTCCATTTCTTCAGAGACAAGAGAAACCATTCGACCTGGAAGCCGGAAGTCGGACCCCGGAGGCGGGACCGAAGACCCGAGGGCAGGACCCTGGAAGCTGGAGGCGGGAACCTGAAACTCGGGGGAAGGAACCTGGTTGCCATGCAAGTCCGCGTCGTCCTTTTACTTCCTCTCGATCGTTGGTTGCCATGCAAGGCCGCGTCGTCCTTTTACTGATCCTTTCTCGTCCCCCGTTCCATCTTGGGGGAATGTTCCGGAAGCTGATAGTGAAGCGGTTTCGATGGCTCCGTTCTTGTTTCTTTGATGACGGTCCCCGTTCCGAGACCCGAGAGGGGGACCTGGCTAACATAAGGAGGAAGTACTTGATTCATACTTCAGTGGGGATGAGGAGTCCGACCGAGTTCGAACGCGCTCCGGATGGTGGAGCGGGTGAGTGTACTATCTATGAAGCGTATCTGGAAGCAGGCTTCCGGGGTGTTATTTCTTCTCTTATAGACGAAGTGTCATCTTTTTCGGTTTCTGTCCTTCTCAACTTACTCCCCTAACCTGGAGGACTTTAATGGCTATCAAAATGCTTGGAGAACTCCATGGATTTTCCATCGGGGTGCATGACATTTTATACTCTTATTACTTTGCTCCTTTGGCGAATAAAGATGGGTTCATCCATCTTCGATCCCATGACAGCGCTCCTTTGGTTGAGGAACCTTCGAGGGGTGTCAGAGGTAATCACCCCTTCGGAGATGGTTGGAACAGCCGGTGTGTGTTCGTGAAGATTCGGGAGCCAGTGGGTTACCCTACGTCTTGGCGTACCATGTGTATGTTTTCTTCTGAGTTTTGAATTTTACCATCCTTTCGGGAGCTTGATCCTAATGTTTTAGCTCTTGGTTTGACAGATGTGTCTCGCCCAGTTTCCTTCGCTGGAGAAGCAGTGGCGAAGCTTATAATGGGAATTCCTCGGCGATTCCGTTGGGTGACCTTTCTGGTGAGCAGGGAGGCCTTGCGTCATAGTCGTGTTTGGGGTAAGCCTTCCCTTTCTATCTGATAAGATCCTGTCTTTGTCTGCTTCTCATGATATATATTTATGCTTCAGGGAACGTGACAAGGTCTCCGGCATTGGTTGTCTTTGACGAGTACCAGAAGGTTAGAGCGCGGAATCGGCGTCTTTCTTGTACTCCTCCACCAAGACTAGCGAGGGCTTCTTTATCGGCTGGGGGTCTATCTTCTATCTCGTCAAAAGCGCTGAGATTACGCCTAACAGGGACCTTCTGGCAGATTCTCATCGGAGATTGACTAGCGAGGTACTCCTTCTCCGTGGCCAGGTACAAGACATGATGGCTTGCCGGGACCTACTAATTAAAGAAGTGAGAGCTTCGGCTAGGTGGGAGCTTATGAAGGAATGGCTGGAGAAGCGCATAGATCACTGGAATCTGAAAGAAGAATATCGACGTCACCTGTTTTTATCTGGAGAGTTTAACCATCGATCGGGGGATCTCTCCCAGATTGTAACCCCGAGATCTGTTATAGGGTCGCGATTCTCGGAGGGACCGTCTTTCTGATTTATATTTTGAGATTTTGGTTTTTGTCACTTTCTTTTTGAATAAAGGCTCTTTATAGCCTGCTCCTTGACTTTATGAATAATGATGCTTCATGTTTTACCCTTTTATTTACTCCTTGCTGTTACTTCGCTCCTGCATGCTTTTCCTTTAGAAAAATATATTTTTTTCGCCTGTTTCTCGATCGAGGCGGGACTTTGTAGTCTGCGATCCCTCTTTGTTCGTAGGTTGAATGATAGGATCTGGGGAGATAGGCTAATACTCAGGAGGTTTTTTGAGCTAGAATGTGGGCTGTTTGGACTCTAGAGAGTGATCTCGTAACCCGGAGGTTGAATGAGGACCCGGGAATCATCGGAGATGGAGGCGCATGGGCTCCTCTTGGATCCTTAGATCACGTTTGGGACCCGGAGGTCCCTATCAGACCACGAGGTCTTTTATCTGGGACCCGGAGGTCTTTTCTCTAGGTCTTGGGACCGAGACTAGGGCCCGGAGGCGATGTAAGAATCCGGAGATTCTGTAGTTAGATCCGGAGATCGTGGTTGGAACCCAAAGGTTTCTGCGGTTGTGATTGGATCCTGAGGTCGCATAAGAGTGCAGGGTTGTTTCTTAGATCCGGAGATCGTATCGGGACCCTGGTGCACTTGGACCCTGAGGTCGCATGGGAACCCACAGGTTCTTTAGGGACGTAACGACCCCGATGCGCCCTAGGCTGCACATGGGTTTTATCCGATTTGCTAGAATCGTATTAGGCCTTTGAGGCCATGGTGGAACCCGGAGGTTTGGATCCGGAGATCGTTGTTTGGAACCCGGAGGTTCTTTGAAGTTGTAATGACCCCGATGCGCCCTAGGGTGCACAGAGGTTCTAACTTTTTTTTTTATCTTCGGAACCTTGAGGCCGTATAGGAACCCGTGGGTTCTTCCTTAGACCCTGAGATCTTTGATTTGAACCCGGAGGCTATAGGGGAACCCGGAAGCTATAGGGGAACCCAGAGGTTCTTCCTTAGATTTTATGCGTAGGACCCGAAATCGTTTGGGGAACCTTGGGTTTCCTCTTTAGATCGGGGTCTCGCATAGAGACCCAGAGTTCCTTGGGAACCCAAAATGTTTTGCTTTTCGCAGGGACCGTACTCCGTCTTCCTAGGCAAGACTACTACCGGTACCTGTTTGGATTTCGCATTATGCCGCTCGGAAGCTGGCAACTATCGAGTTCCTATGATGTATTCTACTTCTGCAGGAAGTCACTGACAGGCTTAGAGGGTGCTGGTGTGGGTGTTATGACCCAAGTGCCAGGCTTACGCTGCTTTCCACGTCTGGAGAAGCAGGATTTAGATTGGTCCATGTATTTCACAGTACTTTTGCAATGAGTATATACCATGTGTTCCATGTATCGTGTAGCTCGTGGTGTTTAAATACAGGTACTTTTCACATTGGTACTCTGGGGACCCCGATGCGCCTTAGGCTGCACAGAGATTTTAGCTAGTTTTGACAGCATACCGAGGCTTCCGCATACCCATTCCTGCTATATGTCTCATACCCGTTTTGATTTTTTGTGGGCGTGCCACTGTGGTCGTACCACTTTTGTGAGGGTTGGCCAGGATCGGAGGTCTCTAGAGACCTGATTCAGATCGTATGCCCCTTTAAGGATAATGATTTCCCCTCTGCTTTTATAGCCGGAACTATTTTATTATAAGCTTTGTCCGGAGACGTTTAGTATACATAGGAGTAGGAAATCATAATGCTTAAAGGGGCACACGAGCTGGAGAGGTGCAGGGAGTATAGTAGTATAGAAATCATGATCCGGAGACCGTATTAAAAATGATAGGCTTTGAGGTGCAGGGAGTTCCAGGAGTTGGGTTGTATTTTACCTTTGCTATCTTGCAGCCAGTAGGCGTCTGCTTTCCGCACCTCGATGACCATATAGGGTCCTGATATACTATGGATTTGACCCATTTTCACCGATGGTATATAAGTATTTTACTATCTATATACTATATATTCTATCCTATTGTTGGGGTCAAAATCGGTCACGACGGAATCAATGTCTGAAAGTCCGTAAAAATCGGCATGAACGTTTTTACGAAAAATAAATCTTAGAAAAAGATTTATTTTTACGAAGAATCTTGCGGAGAAAACACATTCACGAAAAATCGGAGAAAGACGCGAACAAGGCTGCCGCGTAGCAACCAGCGCAAAATCTGAAACCCACTTACGATTTCTTAACCAAAAGCCCATAAACCGTAGGACGGTTTATGCTTGGTTCGCAAGGAAAGATAAATGTCAAGTGTCCGCGGATAAATACGAAGTATTCGAAGATAATTAGAAAGATCGGGAAAAACGGAATATCTCCATTTTTAAGTTATGCCGGCTTAAGGGCAGAAGAGGAAAAAGCGTAAACCGACCTAGGAGCGAGTATATAAGGAGTCCTAGGTGAGAGGCACGGGAGAGAACTTTTTAGACTCAGAACTCTCGGCACTTAGAAACTCTGAGGCATTATTCTCGACATGCTCTGTTTCCATGACAGGCACCCGATTACCAGACGAACGTGCACAAGTTAAGGCAGATGACGACCTATGCAACAGCAAATTACAAGCGCACGAAGATAAATAAATCTTCGGCCAAAAATGTTTCAATAAAAGACGATTTAACATCGTCTGTTGACGCAAATGCTTTGGGTGTCGAAATTAACCACGAGTCCGAAGCCGACACTACGACTCAACCGGAACATCCGGAAGAGAACGCTGACCCGGCCGCGGTCACCACGATCTAGGCGGTCAGCACGGCGACAATCTTCGAGTAAAAACGCTCGCGGCATAAAATAGAACTACGAGATGGCTTGATCCTCGAAAGAGGTACGTAGGCAGCTCATCGAAAGACGAGTTCAGCTATCCCCCTCTCATACTCGTATACTCCCACATAGGAAAAGATGCGTTATTGTAATCGAGCTTTTCAGAGATTTCAAAAAATTTTACTACAATATGCGTCACTGTTTTTTAAGACACTTGCGCTTCAATTAACGCAAAAGTCTCAGAACACGCTTCGAAAGTCTACAAACGTTAAGAATCTTGTCAGCAGCCTCATACGGCCAAAAATCGTAAAACAATCCCTCTTCAGAACCAAAAATATACGTATAGTCTTTGAAATAACTGCGAGACGTCGCCAAGTTAAAAGTCGAGACGATGCGAACAAATTGTCCGAACGCGACCACAAAAACCTTACACTCCGTTCGTTGATTGGCCCCGACGAACACATCAGCCGTTTTAAACAAACGCAACTTGATCACTCTTTTGATCTTCGAACGTCCAACACAAGGACGAAATCGCGCTAATCTCAATCTATGTCCTCATCTCTGCCATGCTTCTGAAAAGCTCATTGTAACCTCTGTCCAAAGGCTGAAAACTGTCATCTACCAATGTCTTGAGTTCATCTCCTCGCTTTTCCTGAGCTCCACAAATACCAGTCACCATCTCATTAATCTCATCCTTGGTGTAGATCTCTGGTGCCAGTTTTGTAGGTGTGAAAGAAGTGGCATGTTCTGGAAGACATATGTGACTCTCTTCAAATAGGGATGCTCTCTCCAGAATTTTCTTATGTTGTTCTTGGTAACAGGGATCATCTCACCAGCTATGCTCCTTGCATATCCAGACTCATCTCTGTAGACACCATGTTCGTCCTTCTGTTCCCATCTGAACTTTTTGGCTCCATAGATGTCATAAGCGCGATGTCCAAACTCGTAACGTCTGTCGATGGATGGTGAAGGTGCCTTGTCGAGCGACGTTGGTGTTACCCTGTCGAACGATGTAGGAGCAACCTTGTCGATTGATGCTTGGCCAACAGGTCGGCACAATTGTTGTGAACCAATTTCTGTTGTGTTGGCCCTTGGATATTTGTCTGGAACGGCTAGAATGTTATCTGGAATGCTGTGTTGATGCATAAACAAGTTGTCTGGTCCATTGGCCAACTGAAGAATATTTGCTATGTCCTCTCTGGATACTTTTAGAATCCTTCCATCCATAGCTCTTGCTTGGCCATCTGAGTCCCTGAAAATACCAAATTCATCAGGAGTTAGAAAATCGTAATCAATACTCATATTCTACTTAGTAGATAAAGAAAGTTTAGGTTTAGAATGAGAATCGATCGATGTTGATAATGGAGTATCGATCGAGGGTAAACGTTTGTCTGCTGAATTAGGGTTTTTGGAATGAATGCTCATCCTGGATGTTCCTTCTGATAGGTTTGTGAGAGCATTCATGTTTTCTGCTTCGGTGTCGTGAGAAGTAATCTGGGGTGCAAAACTCCTTATATAGGTATTGGTAAACCTACTTGGAATTGGAATATTCCCTTTTTCCTTTTCTAAGGCGGCGGCTTTAATATCGATCGATGTACCAGGTATGGTATCGATCGATGTATAAGATCATTTTGCTGGATGAGGGTGGGTATCGACCGATGTTGAGTAGACTCTGTCGATCGATGGTGGAGGCGTGTTGTTGAAGGAATGGCTTGAATATCTGTCATCCTGCATAGCCATCTCCATAGATCTTTCCTTCCAGTAATCCTCATCATACTCCTCAGTAGGATCCTCATTGGATGAAGGAATTACAGTATCCACTGCAAAACTTTCATGAAATCCACTTTCTGCCCAACTGCCTATTGAATAGTCATCTCGTCCTCTCTTGTTGGGTTGTTGAAAGGCAAAGTCTGGATAACACAGATCTGGTAATGTGAAGTGGTCTACCGGTTGCTTCCCATCGAGCGACGGGGGATAGAGTCGATCGGTCGTCGGTGACTCATTGGAATCGATCGATGACGCAGTTGCACTCGGTAGGTGAGAGGTGCTCGTCGATCGATGGGAGGTGAGGGGGATCGATCGATATCGGTCTTTCTTTGTCGGTCGATTCCTGGCTCGTGCGGTCGATCGATTTTGACGTAGAAAGGGGAGGGCAGGTGAGGATGTTTTTCTGCGAATTCCTCATGAGTCATGATTCGAACTGCATTACACTCCGCAGTCGATTCAACATATGACGTCGATCGATGTTTAGAGTAATCTGTCGATCGATCTTCATCATTGTCTGTCGATCGATGTGTATCCATTGACATTGGTCGACACCAATTTGATCCACCGAAACTCATAGAGGTTTCAACTTCGAAGTCTCCTTCTCCAAGCTTCTCATGCTTCACCACTTGCCAGAAATCATCATC
The DNA here is from genome assembly GCF_000695525.1 of Brassica oleracea var. oleracea. Lineage (NCBI taxonomy): Eukaryota > Viridiplantae > Streptophyta > Magnoliopsida > Brassicales > Brassicaceae > Brassica > Brassica oleracea. Next base: position 36,153 of record NW_013617433.1, on the reverse strand, counting down.
TATGATGGCATTCACGTGGTGTTTTGCTTTCTCACCTTCTGCCTCTCTAGCCAAGGCTTCTTGCCTCTTTACAGTGTCTCCAGTCTGAACCACTTGCATTTCAAGCTTCCTCACTTGAGTTCCTAAGGTCTCAATTCTTGTGTTCAAACTGTTGTAGGCGGAATCTATCTTCCCATTGAAATCCACAGTGAGTTGTTGCTGTCCTTCCAGAACTCTGTCAAGCATTGCTTCAATCTTGATTTCCTGAGTCTGTGGTGGTGGATTCTGGAAGAATGAGTTTCCATAGCCTCTGCTGTTGTTACTGAAAGGTTTTGGAACTATGAACTCTGGTTACTCCTTTGACCATTGTTGGGGTCGAAAACGGTTACGACGAAGTTAACGTCCAAATCCCCGAAGAAGAAAACGAAAAACCTTCTTCGACAAATACTTTTTCAAAATAGATTCTTCCTTACGAAAAGCTTTGCGGAGGAAA
>NW_013617433.1:35365-35541 GCF_000695525.1 Brassica oleracea var. oleracea | reverse complement strand
GCTCGAGCCGAAGCTCGGTCGCTACGTAGCGACCGAGCTCAAGCCGAGGCTCAGTCGCTACGTAGCGACAGAGCGTTCGGTCGCTACGTAGAGACCGAGCTCTTCCGAAACGTAGATACGACATTAGTCCATGCATTCTCGTCTACCCTTCGATGCTATCTCCCGAAGACCATAGC
>NW_013617433.1:17781-35178 GCF_000695525.1 Brassica oleracea var. oleracea | reverse complement strand
AAAGAAGCCGTAATAAACGCTTCGAGTCAGAAGACGGCCCAAAGGAAGCTTAGACATGACTCGAGGCCCAACTTACGATTTCTTAACCAGCAGCCCGTAAGCCGCATGACGGTTTACGCTTGGTTCGCGAGAAAAGATAAATGTCAAGTTTCCGCGGATAAATACGAAATTTTGAAGATAATTACTACGATCGGAAAAAATGGAATATCTCCATTTTTATGCTATGGCGGCTTAAGGGAAGAAGAGGAAAAACGTAAAACTACCTAGGAGCCAGTATATAAGGAGTCCTAGGCGAGAGGCATGAGGCAGGAAACTTTTTCAGAGCAAACTTAGCACTTAGAGCGATTTAGGCATATTTCCGTTTTTGTTATTCAAGCTGCGACTCAACTAGGTTATTTCCGTCTTAGGTTTTTAGAACTAGGAATCTCGCCGACAGCTCTCGTAGCCCAGGTTCTTACCTTGTTGTAACCCTCAAACACGAATTCGGAATAAGATCTACTTTGCTCTCGTTTCGATTTCTTACACTTTATCGTTGTCATTATTGTGTTTTGATTGCTTGGTGTGTGGTATTAGCAGATATCCGGGACTTCTGGGAAATTAGGGTTTTCCTAGTTTTCTTATTTAAATGGAAATCGACAGTGCGAATTTCGGTTCCCACAGTTTGGCGCTAGAAGGAGGGGGGGGTACGGATCAATCTAAATCTCAACCACATCACGCTCAACCAGACATGTCAACTGACGACGTGGATAAGGTGCAGACTGCCTTCGGGTCAAAACCCTAGCGAGAAATCTCCCATCGAAAAGGGAAACTCTAAAAGCCCTCCCCCTCCCACGAAGGCTTCAGAGGACAACGGAGTCGAGCAAGTCGACCCAGATCCTAGCGATGTCTCCAACAATACTGATGAGGACTCCGACAGACATCCAAGAAGGACCAGAAGCTGATTCACTCGGGAAAGCTCTCCGTTTGACAAACCAATGAGAGAAGAGGAGGAAATCCTCTATTGGAACGAACAGGAAGAGGAAATCCTCTATTGGAACGAACAAGAAGAGCTGGCTGAAAAGCAAACCGAGCTCTCTCGCAGTAAACGCCGACAAGCACGGAAATCTGCTGGCGAGACGTCGGTTATACACGATCTTCGCGACTAGATCACCAAGACTGCAGCAGAAGTAAGAGCCGTAAAATCCCAAATCCATCACGCTACCAGAGCGGCCCCCGAGATCGACAGGCTGCTGGAAGGGGCTCAGAAGACCCCTTTCACCACTCGCATCTCAGATATGAAGGTATCCGATCCAGGAAAAATCAAAATACCGAAGTATGATGGTACGACCGATCCGAGAGCGCACCTTCAGGCTTTCCACATCACGATGGGAAGAGCGAGGCTGAAGGACGGCGAAAGAGACGTCGGCTACTGCCGCCTGTTCGTCGAGAATCTAGAAGGAGCAGCCCTCGAATGGTTTGCACGCCTTAAGCGAAACTCTATCGGAAGTTTCCGACAGCTCGCATCGGAATTTCTCAAGCAATACTCTATGTTCATAGATAGGGAAACTTCCGATGTCGATCTCTGGAGTCTGTCCCAGAGGGAAGATGAACCCCTCCGCGAGTTCATCAGCCGATTCAAGTTGGTAATGTTCAGGGTCAGCGGGATAAGCGACAAAGTAGCCATCGATGCGCTCAGAAAGGCGCTCTGGTACAAGTCGAAATTCAGAAAATGGATATCCCTCGACAAACAACGGACGATCCAGGACGCCATCCACAAGGCGACGGACTACATCATGATCGAGGAAGAAACGAAAGTCTTATCGCAAAAACATAAGTCGGCGAGACCATCCTCGAAAGATGTAGATCCAAAAACGAAGAAGAAGAACCCTCGTAACGACAAGTACGTCCATCACGAGGGGGAGGATCTCCAAGGAGCGCACAATTACGCGATCGGCTCGGACAAGGGCCACTGCATGCGTAGACTAAAGAAAAACCGATACTACCAATACCTATGTTTTCGATGAAATATTCCATCCAAGCAAAGAAATTGCATGTATGAATTATTGTAACCGTTCTACAGACCAATCCACGGACTTTGCAGCTTTTAGAAATATATTTGTAAGTTTCTGAATTCTCAATTTACCGGACATAATTCAGTTTTCTTTACTCAAAGAATCATGGTTCGAGTTCGCCTGGTTGACTCACCCATTTCTTCCAAGTCAGAAGATATGGTCGAGATGATCGAAGTTCTTGACCGCATGTTTCCCGATGGTGAAGAACCAGTTGGCGTACGAGTTCTTGCCTATCACCGTTCAAGTGGAATCCGGTCAATCCTAAGAGCTTTGTCCGACGACGAAATCCAGTTTATCAAAGCTTCTACCTTTGGCAAATTTATCGATCTCGCAGATAAACCAGCATTCTCCGGGAGGTTTGCTCGATATATTCTTTCAAGACAACTAAAGGTAAACCAGAAGAACCAAGTTTGGTTTCGTTTCGCTGGAAATCCGATTAGATTTTCTTTAAGGGAATTCGCTATTGTGACTGGCTTACCATGTGGGAAATTCCCCAAAATATCACGGAAAAACAAGAAAGAGCGAATGGCAGAAACTCTGTATTGGCCTACTCTGTTTGGTGGTACTTACGTTGTTAGTGTTTCATCGGTGATTAGGTTGTTACGAAAGAAAACAGTAGTCGACAAAGAGATTAGAATTAAGTATGCCCTTCTTGCTCTGGTCTCGTCTGTTTTGATGCCGACAAATTTGAAGTCTAAGATTCCAAAAGAGTATGTAGAGATGATTAAAGATTTGAACGAATTCTTTTTGTTTCCTTGGGGAAGACTTGCGTTTGATATGCTAATGACTAGCATCAAGGAAAGAGATGAGGTAGCGCTTTATCAGAACACCTTCGCCCTTAAAGGTTTTGTACACGCTATGCAATTATTAATGGTTGAGGCGGTGCCGGCTCTAACGGAGGTTATGCAAGAAGCTGGTTCTTCTTGTTCCGAGTCAGACTCAGATAGGGAAGACGATGATCTTCATAAATAGCGTAATAAGCGACTGACATTGAGCCCAGGACATGCTAGGGATGTTGATCAGAAATGTGAGGTACAATCAAATCTATCCGGATCATTCTTTATATATAGTAGTTTAAATTTTTTATTAAAGTTTATATTTAAAAGTTGGATGTTAATAATGGATTTAGGTACCTGTGAAATTTATCATTGAAGACGATTCTTCCCATCCTGTGGACAATGAATATGAGGATTACTCCGACGAGGAAACCGATCCAAAGGTTGAAAATGTTTTGCGTTTACTCTCTGAAAAACATGATTTCAACAATTCGATGTTCAAGAGGGGTTTAACCATGGCTGACGTTGAACGCATGGGTGGTAAGGGAAAGGGTAAGAAGAAAGAAACAAAGGCTGGTAAGAAAGCAGTGGTTCCTGAAACTGTCTCAGACTCGAAGTTTGCTACGCTTCTGTATGACAAAATGAAGACTGAAATTTCTCGATTTCGTGAAACAACAAAGAATCTAAGTGCAACTGTCAAGGCTGCTACTCAGGAATTCGCCTCAATGGAGTCTCGGGTTGGAATGCTTGTAGAGAATAAGATCAAGTCAATGATAGAGTCCGTCATGGTTCCAATGTTAGAGCAAAAACTGTTTCAGATGAAGGGAGATATCATCCAAAGTATTGAAACCATGCTTAAGAATCAACATCAGGATCCCATTATCAATTCAAAGTCACAGCCATCATCGGTGCAAGACTTGAACAACTCTGACCCGACGTCCAATGATACCGAAAATGTAAGTTCTCTAAAACCATCTAAAAATAAATTTCATAGACAATGTTTAATGTTCAAACATTGTGTTAGAGTGATATATATTTTCAGCAGTAATAGTCGACGCTCGAATATTTGGTCGAGAAATTAATCCAAAACAATAGTTTTGTTTTCCGGATTTATGATATATATCCCATAAGCGTTTGGCATATTGGTTAATATTTTAGTTCTCCGGATACAGTATGCTTATTTCATTAATGTTGTTATTTGCGAGCTAAATATCTTGTAAAATATAGGTTCAACCAAGTGAGAAAACATTTGTTCAGGATGAACCACCACATTTTCCCGAGGGTGATATACATGTAAGCATACTTTTTGCATTACTAATCCACTCTTTTAATTTGTTATATATTTACTCGTATGAGTACTAAAATTTCAAAATATTTGACAAAGTTCTATATTAATGCAACGTGTTTAAGTAATAGGATTCTCCAATCAGAGGTTTGTCGGCAGATATATCTGGATTAACTCCCCCTCCCAATGTCACATCTTTGGACAATCAAATGGAACATCCTCCAGCGTCAAAGACGGTAAAGTTTTGGTCCCCAGTTAATGATAGTAGACGTTTCAATTAGGTTATGGTAATAAAGCTTTGGATATTAACATAGTGCCTATTTTTCCAGGTAGCTACCCAAAGTCTCCAAACCGGAAGTTTAGAGGTAAATTTTTTTTGTTTCTTTGCTGTTAAACTTAACTTTGTTCTAGACCGAATGGTTTTTCTTGACATTAAGACTTATATTATTTAGATGGCCCTGAGGGATCCGTTCCCATTTATTGAGAATTCATCATTCTCGCTTGGTTTGTCACAGGAAGAAAGACAGGATCACACTAACGGTAGATCCTCTCAAGAGCCAGAAACGGTCGAAAAAGACAGTCAGGCTAAGCTCCCACAACGTAGAAAGAGTTTGCGGCTACGAAACTTTCTGAATCCAACGTTGCTTCCGTCAACTTCCGTAGAGCAGGTACAAAATGTAAAATCCATAGTAGTTTTAACTTTGTTAGTTTGGTGGTTAAAATTATAACACTAGGACTTATCGTTTTAGATTTCTGAGATGGAATTGTTCCAGGTTATTGAGATTCCGTCGTTCTCCCTTGGTTTGTCCCAGGAAGATAACAATGATGACCTGGTGAACGGGTCGGCTGCTGAACAAGTCGCAGTGGAAAAAGATAATCCTTTTGATTTACAAGAATGCAGGAGAGGCAAAAGACAAAAAACAGTTACCCATGGCCTCGTTGATGTTTTCCAGTGTAGTCCAGATATATTAAATAGAGCAAGGGAATCCCAAATGGTTGTGTATGGCAAAGCTGATTCTTGGGAATATACACAAAAGTATACAAAACTTGCCCAAAAGCTGAAATCCCATTTGTAAGTTATTCGATTATCTTATTTCTATCCAGATATATTAAGATCTATTTGTGTCTATCAATATATTAATATCCATACTAGTGTTATTCATCTTGGAAGGTGTCAAGTTTCAAATAAAGACATTATTGACATTGTCGAAAAGGCCAGGCCATACTCTTCAAAGGTAGTAAAATCTTCTTTGTTATCGTTAAAAATTGCTCCACCTATTAATATAATTCTTTGTAGGTGATGGATGTACTCATGAAGCATCTTAGCTTTTCATATGCTAAGCAGTCTCTTTCGGTCGAGGGCAAAAAGTTGGTATTTTTTTATACCAAGTTCGTTGCCTCTGTGTCTAGGAACTACTTCAAATTCTCCAAAATACCGGCAAAGGAAAAACATATGTTCACAAAGGGTCTGGTAAAAGTGTTTGGAGAGGTGATGGACCATCATCCTGATCACTATCATTTATATTTCCCTTTTAATCTGGATAAGAAACACTGGGTCAGCTTGTGTGTGGATGCTTCCTCTTGGATCATTACAGTTTTTTATTGCAACACCTCGCTAAGGAGTGAAGCTTCGATGAGTTCTGAACTTAAACCAATATCAGAGATGTTTCCTTACCTAATGAAACAAGCTGGGCTGCAAATTTCAAATTCTCAACTGATGCCAATGGTTGTTGAAAGAGCAAAAACCGTTCCGCAGAACATCATATCAGCAGATTCTTCGTTAACGTCGGTTTTGCTAATGAAGACACATTCTCTCTCTGGAATTGAAATATTTCGTTGTATCGCACCCCATATCTTAGCTTCTGAGGCGCAAAGGGTCGCTGTTATGCTCTATGAGTACCACATGAAACTCTAGTTTGTTGTTTATACATTGAATTTGTAGAATTGGTTACATTAGACTCTGTTTTCCAAGTAAGGATTTAAGACGAATGCGATGTTTGAGAACTGTCTATTTTGTTTTCCTAGAGTATAATTATTTATATTAGTATGTCATGTATGTACACTTTTACATAATTGATTATTCGAGTTCCGTATATGCAAATTATAGGTATGAACAAGTGAAACAGATTATGAAACACAATAAGTTTATTTTTTTGATCAGTTAAGCTGGATATTATTAATAGCTACCGATATAGCGAATAATATCCGGATAATTAGCCGAGATCAACAAAGGATCATTGGAGCCAACTAAGTGGTCATCTATAATGATAACACACATCTTCGTTCACATGATTGATGTTTATTTGGCTATAATTTAACTTTAATTTAACTAATTGTTAACATAAAACTTCTTAGAAAAGTCAGATATTGTGGTTTGATGATCATCAAACGACAAATTTCCCATTATTTTGGCCGTTATACTGACAGGTCTAATTGGAGAATTGATATGAACAAAATTTTCAAAATTAATTTTGTTAAAGTTTGCTGATTGAAAATTACACAATTTAATACGATCTATGTTAATGGGATTATGTATTCTGCACCTTATATAATCACCCGCCTCTCCAGCTACAATGATGATTATCAGATATTAAAGTTGTGACCATTATCTTATCCTGAACCAATATAACTAGTAATGGGTAATTTGTAAACATAAAGGTAATAGAGTACTGTATTTTGAATTCCAAGGTAAGATGTAGTGGTATTACATCTTAGGAAAAACCACATTCACCGACAATTGTAACTAGTTCGAAACGATTATATTACATATGAAAAAAGATAAGTTTGGGACATACAGACACGAAACCAAAGAAGAAGACAAACATAACAATCGAAACAGAGGAAATCCTTAGATAAAGACACCACAGCCTTTCATTATTCAGAATTTAAAACGGAACAATAGACCATACGATTTAAGAAAACAACTTGAACTGATGTTATTTTTTATTGCTTCTGCCCACGAACATAGCCACCGATTGCTTTACTCTCCAGGAAGTGACGGAGATGATCCAGATGCATCTAAAATATTAAAAGATAATTAACAACCTAGCATAATCATTTTAAAAATCGTATGATTATCTGTAACTAACCTTCTTCGGTTAACTGATTTGATGACACACTTGATTCAGCGGCGTTTTCTTGTCGGTTTTGCCTAGCGTTTGTAATTTTAAGATGGGCCCTCTAGATTGAAACCATCTCATGTTCGGTAAATATCTCTTCAAGAACATCCTTGCTGCCGAAGAGTTCGCGATCATTATAACCTACAAAAACATTTTACGAATAAAAACGTTTTTTATAAACTAAACCCTACGATACATTTTCCAAATTTGGTTAATAACCATTGAACACAAATGTTGCACCGCCGACGGTAAACGTTGTCTTGTTGAGAAAATGGAAATGGCCAACATCTTCGTATCCAGATGAAATGCAAAGTTTTAGATCTGTGAACCCTGAGCGGAGATGCATCATAGCTTCTACTTCGGAAGTTGTACTCACAGTAATCGGTGGCCTCCGAGTCCCATCTAGTTCAAGCATCCATTATGGGGGGTGGTAAGCCATCGCCAAGGGTGTTTTAGGCTTTAGTTTATAACGATCTCGGATGATAGTTTCCAAATCATCGAAACTCTCGTTCGGTTTAACCAACACTGTATACTCGAGATCGCTTGGCTTTCTCTGGAAAATCCAATAACCGTCATCGTTACGCTGCCATGCTCTGTGATATAAACTCACACGCAGAGGTGTTGACATCTTAAAAAGAAAGATTTTAGTTGTTGAGGTGTGAGAGGAAATAGTATTGAGTTTTCTTGGATATATAGGCAAAGAAAGTAAACAAGTACGCAGATAAGATCAAATTTTTCCATATATGCAAATATAATAAACATCTTAGCTGGCTACTCTAGTATAGATATCATGATGAGATTCGAATTCTGATGCATATGACAAAAATATTCCACTACATGCAAACGAAACAAAAGCATATGTTATTAGTCATACACGCGCCCGACTTGGAAAGACTTCCCTTGAGTAGTCTAATTATATGATTTACGTTTTGTCATATTGTCATATTAGGTTAGGCATTAAGGAACCTATAATCATGTTGATTTCCAAATATGAATTATTAATTCCTACACTATAGTTTATTTATTATTAACGAGAGTCGTCATTAATCAAACTCGCTATAATTGTTTTATATATACATTGGATTAGATAGATATCCTCTGATCATATACAAAATTTTGCAATAATCAAATCATGTTGACAACATACACAAACAAAATTACATAACATCTTTCGAGAAGTTTTAGTTGGGAATGGGAAATATGAATTATAAACGTATTAGACTTTAGGAGGCCCAACCAACACCTCAACCATGTATAATATGTTACTATGCATAACCGGATATATATAACATTCCCTCGTTATGGATATATAAAATGCAAGACTAATATAGAAAGGGATTTCATTAATTTATTTAACAACCAGTATTCCATCACAACTACAGCTCTCACACCATATAGGTAATCACATATTAGATATAAACAGATAGTAGTTGTTTGGCTTAACAAACTTAATTCTTTATCCTTCCTCTTTCCGTACAACTCCATCACCGGGAATATCCCTTTCTTATTAGTAACACATCTTAACTGATAGGGGTTTTGCATGTTGCACGATTGTGACCACAACCTTTGCAACGACTACATACAGTATGTCTTCTTGGTGTCTTCATCTATTAAACAGTACAAAATAAATAATTAATTCAACGAAAAACATATTAACCATAATATAATTAGACATTATAAATTATTTAAAGTACTTACACGAACTTCGCCACGAGATAGGAAACGTTTCTTACGTGGACGGCCAGGGGGACGCCTGCTAGATGGTGGAAGCATATCTAACTCTGACAATTGACCAGTGAGTTCTATGATATTATCGGTATGAATCACTGGAGCGACACTGCCCACATAGGCAGCAACCATTGCATTCTGGGTGTACTCTTCAGCTACCAATGAATCGACTTTTACCTTGGCTACGATGGCCGCTGCTATTGCATGTTGACAAGGAATTTCGAGGAGTTGAAACTCAAAACAACAACAAAATCGTTTGGAAATGTCGACGTGGAAAGAACACTCTTCCTTGTTCCGTACTTCATACTCCAAGTGTTTTATTTTCTTCACTTCGAAACCTGCCGAAGACTCGAAATTAACTACGAGAATTTCCATTACTTTCGGTGTGAAATTGTCTAAACTTGCTGAGATTGTTGAGCCCCTAGTAGAAAACCAAGACATTAGCTTTGCCCTAATAAATTCTACAAGGGCCAACATAGGGTATTCTCTGGCCTCACGAAGCACTGCATTCCATGATTCTGCAATGTTACTCGTCATAATATTGTAACGACGTCCGGGGAAATGGGAATGTGCCCAATGCTCAAATCCTATTCCAATTAGATAATATGCACAAGAGGCATTGACATGTTTTATCTCATTGAAAATCTTGTAGAAGTCAGCCAACCTATATGCCCTTCCAGCTTTTGCAACCAAGAATCCTAGATTCTTATCTTTGGAATAAGTCTTGATATTTCTCTTTAAATGAAGGATGCATGCACAGTGTTTTGCTTCTGGATAAGCCTGATACATTATCCGGCAAAACTTTAAATTTCCGGATATAACAATATTATCATTCATACATATAATTTCCGGATATAAAACCAGTTATGTAATATTATAAAGCCTTTACTTACCTTGGCCAATCTGTAATAGATAGATGAATGTCTATCAGATACAAACATGATATTGTGTGTATTTGGAACGAATGCTTGTAACTTTTTGAAGAAACACTCCCACGAGTTATCATTTTCTCTGTCGATGATAGCAATGGCTAGTGGAAACACTTGGTAATTGCCGTCTTGGGCAGATGCAGTTAGAAGACACCCAGCATATTTTCCTCTCAAATGGGTTCCATCGACAACTACAACTTTTCTCATGTGCTCAAATCCCATAATAGAAGCACCCATAGCTAGAAACATGAATTTAAACCTGTTTCCTATGTTCTCGTTGTATTCAGTTTCAATCTCAGCTAGGGTTCCAGGGTTTTCTTCTGCTAGTTTATGGAGGTAATCAGGAAGTAGATTGTAAGAGCCTAGTGAGTTTCCTTTGGCATATTCCAAAGCAATTTCCATTGAACGCCAAGCCTTCCAGTAGGATATATGATTTTAGAGAATAGAGTAGGTATGGAGAGATTAAAGGTAGATTAGAGAAGATTAATGGGAGATTTGTAGAGAGATTATGTAGTAATCATGTTTAAGAGTATTTAAGAATCATCATGAACAAGAGAGAGAGTCTAGAAAGATAATCCCAAACTTCTTAATTATTAATCTGATCAGAATTTACAATATATATGAGGAGGCAACACTAGGATGAGGGTTTCATAAAGAGGCACTATTACAAGAGATAAGGTTTGCTTTAATTCAAACAATCAAATAAGCTTCTTCATTGTGCATAAAGCTCCCTTTGCTTTATCCAGCTCTTCTCCAGCCTGTCACACGCGCCTCATCTTCCCATGCAACGGTCTGATACCTTAGCAAAGGGAATAGGGATTCTCTTCTTCATCCAAAGTTATCCGGGTAACTAGTGTAACTAGTCAATGGCTAAGATTATCATTTTAGCAAATTCTTCACGAAAGACTTCAAGAAAGAAAGATCGGAATAATACAAATACTTATGGACGAGGGTTTCCGGAAAGATCGGTACGAAAAGAGACAGGTCAAGACCCGAGAACCGGACCGTTCTCACTTGTCCGCCTCGCCCATGGGCGAGGACAACCATCACCAAGGTCACCTCACCCATGGGCGGGAACGACCAGCACCACGGTCACCTCGCCCATGGGCGAAGACGATCCGCGCCCGGTTCACCTCGCCCTGGGGCGAGGACAATCCAATCTCGGCCAGTTCGACTCGTTTCGACTCTCGTGTCCTCTATATAGTTGTGATATCTGACTTTTGGATCATATACCTCTCGTTCCGTCTCGATCGGAGTTACTCTCGAAGTTTTACGACTAAAATCGTAGAAAAGCCCGAAGGCCTAAAAACGTCCCGAGAGGATCTAAACGTGTCTAGAGGCCAATCTACGATTTAGTAGGGACCCGAGCCCAATGGGAATTATGACGGTTTATCCTAACTCGTAGAAGTAGGATAAACGTTAAGTTTTCGAAGATAAATATCAGGAATCGAGGATAACTACAAAGATCGACAAAAAATGGAATATTCCCAAAAGAGATAAACTTGGGCCCAAAGGCCAAGGAGTAAATGGGCCACCGACCTAAAACAACTATATAAGGAGAGCTGGAGTAGAAGAAAAGGGATCCGAGAATTTAGACTTAGAGAACTCCTGCTAGCTTAGGGAACTTAGAACTTAGGTGGTTAGACTAGCTATGCAAGGCTTAGAACGTTTTGCCGCCTTTCTGTTCTGCTTTTTTCTAGTAAGCATATATCTACTCCTCTCGGAGAAGTCATGTATTCATACTATTTCATTAATAAAACGCCTCCGAGCGATTATTTATCTTTATCTTGCTATCTATCTTTTTACGCTCTGAAAGTGATTACGCAGAGAATTCGGACCTTCAGGGAAAATCGAGTTTTCTTGGTTTTCCTCCATACTTATTCATTAAAATCGACGGTGTGAATTCCGGTTCCCACAGTTTGGCACTAGAAGTAGGGGGGGTCGAATTCTCTAACTCAAAAATCACAAACGATTAAAGATACAAGATGTCCGCTCCAGTAGCTCACGATGTAGTCTCTTTCAAGGACAGAGCAACGGCTGACCAGGTCAAACCTCACAACCATCTCCTTGTCATCGAACTGACCATCCAGGACATCGACGTAGCAAGAGTGTTGGTCGACACCGGATGCTCGGCCAACATTATCTATAAAAGCACCCTCGAGAGAATGGAAATCGACATGTGCGCCATCACGGAAGGTCCCAGTCCAATCTTCGGACTCTCAGGAGACACTACTATGACCCTCGGCTCAATCAACCTCTTGGTTAAAGCTGGGAGCGTCGTAAATATCACGGAATTCTTGGTCGTCGATCGCCCAACATCGTACAATATAATCATTGGAACTCCATGGCTGAATTCCATGAGAGCGATCCCATCGACATTCCACCTATGCCTTAAATTTCCGACGCCTCATGGAGTCGAAACAATTCAAGGAGACCACAGGATGTCACAAGTATGTTTCGCCGCTGAGTTAAAAAGAAAGAACTTTGCGATCTAAGCTTCCCACAAGAAGAAAAGAAAGCTGGCTCTCGACGAGGGCGCCCCAGAGCAAGACTCGGAAGTCTTCTGGCAGTCACAGAGGGTCGAAGCTCTAGAAGGGAAGCGCAAACCAACTTGCGAACCTGTAATCTCGGTCTGTCTCGACGAATCCCGCCCAGAACGATGCGTCGAGATCGGAGCCAACCTCTGAAACCATTGAGAACAGAGCTCATGGCTTGTCTTGAAAAGAACCTCGATACGTTCGCTTAGGCCGCAGAGGATATGCCAGGAATCGACATCGGCATAACATGTCACGAACTCAACATTGACCCGACCTACAAACCCGTAAAACAAAAAAGACGGAAGCTAGGACCAGAGCGTGCTACAGCGGTAAATGAGAAAGTTGAGAAACTCCTCAAAGTAGGGTCAATAACAGAAGTCAGATACCCCGTCGTGGTCAAAAAGAAAAACGGCAAATGGCGAGTATGCGTCGACTTCACCGATCTCAACAAGGCCTGTCCAAAAGATTGCTTTCCACTTCCGCACATTGACCGACTGGTCGAAGCAACAGCATGGAACGAACTTTTATCATTCATGGACGCCTTCTTCGGGTACAATCAAATCATGATGAATCCTGACGATCGCCACAAGACCGCATTCATCACCCACCGCGGAATGTATTGCTACAAGGTAAGGCCTTTCGGTCTCAAGAATGCGGGTGCTACTTACCAGCGACTTGTCAATCGAATGTTCTCCGAACAGCTCGGAAAGACTATGGAAGTGTACATCGATGACATGCTCGTAAAATCCCTTGACAAACACGACCACGTATCCCACTTGGAAGAGTGCTTCGCAAGGCTGAACCTACATGAAACTAAACCCGGCAAAATGTAGCTTCGCAGTCGCATCAGGAGAGTTTCTCGGTTATCTGGTCACGTGTCGCGGGATTGAGGCCAACCCCAAACAGATAAACGCACTGATAGAAATGGTCTCACCAAAGACAACACGAGAAGTCCAAAGGCTAACCGGAAGGATCGCAGCTTTGAACCGTTTCATCTCACGTTAGACGGACAAGTTCCTGCCTTTCTACGACACGTTAAAAGGGAACAAAAAGTTCGAATGGTCGGAAGAGTGCGAAAAGGCTTTCCAACAGCTGAAGCGTTACCTGGCCACTCCTCCTGTTCTTGCAAAATCAGTAGAGGGAGAACCTCTATTCTTATACATCGCGGTCTCCGCAACAGCAGTAAGTGGCGTTTTGATCAGAGAAGAACGGGGTGAACAAAAACCAATCTTTTACATGAGTAAAACCTTGCTGGACGCTGAGACGCGGTACCCCTTGATGGAAAAACTAGCATTCGCTGTTGTAACCTCGGCGAGAAAGCTCAGGCCATATTTCCAATCTCATACCATAGTGATTCTCACCACCTTTCCCCTGCGCACGGTTCTGCACAGTCCGAGTCAGTCAGGACGGCTCGCGAAATGGGCAATCGAACTGAGCGAGTACGATGTCGAGTACCGCCCAAGAACCTGCGCAAAATCTCAGGTCCTAGCAGATTTCTTAGTAGAATTGCCCACGGGAGATATGACAAACACGGAACCAGATTCAACTTGGGTTCTTCACGTCGATGGATCATCGACCAAACAAGGATCCGGAATTGGGAGTCGGCTCACGTCGCCCACCGGGGAAATCTTGGAGCAGTCGTTTCGGTTAGAATTCCATGCATCAAACAACGAGGCTGAATATGAAGCACTCATTGAAGGATTACAACTAGCCCATGGGTTGAAGATTTGCAACATCCACGCTTACTGCGATTCTCAGTTAGTCGCAAATCAATACAGCGGAGAATACGAGCCAAGGGACGAAAGAATGGATGCATATCTAAAACTCGTCCAGGACCTGGCCCAAGACTTCAACCAATGCGCCCTCACTAGAATTCCTCGCTCGGAAAATACCCAGGCAGATGCCTTGGCCGCGCTCGCGTCAAGCTCGGATCCAGGACTAAAACGAGTAATCCCCGTGGAATTCATTGAACATCCGAGCATCGGACCGCCGGTGATCGCCAATCTGATTTGGGGACAAATCGAAGATGCGGAGGAAATCGAAGATCCAACAGAAGGAAAGATGGATCAGCCGGAATATGGTTGCGCCAGCCCATAGCTAGAGCCGATCCGAGCCTACATAACCGACGGAACGCTGCCCACCGAGAAATGGGCGGCACGCAAAATTAAAACCCAAGCCGCACGATATGTAACGGTAGAGGGAGAAATCTACAAATGGAGATTCTCCGGCCCACTCATGACCTGAGCCGAGGGAGAGAAAGCAAGAAAAGTGATGGACGAGGTCCATTCCAGATCGTGCGGAAACCACTCTGGTGGAAGGTCACTCGCAGTCAAAATAAAATGCCACGGTTATAACTGGCCAACTATGATCAAAGACTACGAAAAATTCGCACGAAAATGAGAAAAATGCCAAAGGAACGCGCCCACCATCCATCAACCTGCGGAGGTCCTCTCGTCTATTTCATCTCCGTATCCCTTTATACGATGGTCCATGGATATCGTCGGACCTTTACACAATTCAAAACAGAAACGCTTCCTTTTGGTCCTTACGGATTTCTTCTCAAAGTGGGCAGAAGCAGAATCCTACGCAAGTATCAAAGACGTACAAGTCGAGAGCTTCGTATGGAAGAACATTATCACCAGGCACAGGGTCCCTTACGAAATCGTAACAGACAACGGATCTCAGTTCATCTCTACCCGATTTGAAGCATTCTGCGAGAAGTGGAAGATACGGCTGAACAAGTCAACTCCTAGATATCCACAATGTAACGGCCAGGCAGAGACGATTAACAAAACCGTCCTTGGCGGGTTAAAAAAGCGCTTAGAAGCCAAAAAGGGACTATGGGCAGATGAGCTTGAAGGAGTTCTTTGGTCACATCGTACAACCCCAAGACGGGCTACGGGAGAAACCCCCTTCGCCCTCGTTTACGGGACGGAATGCATGATCCCAGCGGAAGTAGAATTTCCCGGAGTGCGGAGAAGATTCCTCCCCGAACGAGAACATCTGAACAACGCGATGCTGCTGGACGAACTCGATCTCATTAACGAGCGACGAGACCAAGCTCTCATAAGAATCCATAACTACCAGCATGCTGCCGCGAAATACTACAATTCAAACGTTCGCCACCGCAGGTTCAAGGAAGGTGATCTTGTTCTGCGCAAAGTCTTCCAAAACACTGCCGAACGTAACGCAGAAAAACTGAGAGCAAACTGGGAAGGACCATACAAGGTCATAAAGGTGGTCCGACCAGGATCGTACCAAATCGCGAACATGCAAGACGTCAAGATCCAAAGAACCTGGAACGCGATGCATCTTAAAAAAATACTACCACTAATCGCAACGTGGAAACTAAGAACTACGAGATGGCTTGATCCCCGAAAAAAGGGTACGTAGGCAGCTCGCCAAGCGAGTTCAGCTATCCCCCCCATGTTAAAAAAGGGGGGGGGAGTGGGTACGCATACTCGTATACTCCCATGACTTTCCAAAAAAAAAACTCGACCTTTTTCAAAAAAATTTGCGGAAAAACGCGACCTTACGGTCGCCAATCCCGCTATTCGCCAAACGGCTAAAGTGGCAATCTAAGACTCGCTCAAGCGCCTTAGCAAAATCGATAAGTTATCACACTAAGACCGACAAAACCCCCGAACGCTCGTAAAAGAGGCATTCTTCGAAAAAAGCCCGCGAACAAATGCGGCACAAAAGAAGAGGTCAACTTTTAGCTCTGCGAGATGTCGCTACACACTTAAAGTTACGATTTTTTCAACATCTACAGAAACGACGTTCTCGTTTCCAAAACAAAATTAATACACCTCTAACGGTAAAATGCCTTTAAACTGGCATCATTTCTTTTTTGCTGATCACAACAAACGAACCCTAACGTCTTAAACTGATATCAGCCGCCCTCGAAAGGATAGGCTCTCTTACATCCGACAAGGATACCATAGCGCGCTATACAAGAAATCCGAAATTTTGGTCAGCATCTCCAAACGGCCTTTGGAGGTAGCTCGATTCGTATCAAGACAAGTCGTATAAGCCGATAACAATTCGCGGACTTTATATCGGTACGAATCAGGTTAAAATCGCAAACAGGCAAAATGAAAGCCGACTTGTCATCGCATAGCCTCAGTCCGAGAGTAAACCTAGATCTTGCCCTAAACCCAGCCTTGCTGGATCTTGACATCTCAAAGGCATAATATCAACACCCTGATATGAGATCCCAAAACTTGTCTCTTCACTTAAATCTGTACGTTTTCACGAGCCTTCGCATAAAGCAGAAAACCACGTAAACTCGCATACTCAACAAACGATGGTTACGGTGATCATCCGGGGGGGAATGAGACGACAACTCCCACCCTCGCCCTCTAACTTCGAAAAACAAAAGTTCTCTCCATTTATAACAACCGAAAAGTTTTATAGATTGAGCCAAGCATCTTACAAAAAGCCTTAACAAGGGCAGGGATTCGAAGCCACTAACGGCCAGTCCCGGAACATACAAATTACGGCTTTATGAACAGGCCAAAACAAAACAAAGAAAATCCCCGAAGAGATCGTTACCCTAGGCACTCCTCGGAGCACCGCCTTCATCCTCGACCTCATCGGAGCTCGGGACCGCTTCGCCATCACCTCCCTCAGCCACTTCACCGTCACCTCTCTCGACTGCATCGCCCTCGCCTTCTTCGGCCGCACGGCCTTGCCCTTTGGGCTCTTCCAAACACGGCGTGAGGGTGCATTCAGATTTCAGGAGAGAGAGGATCGAATCGAAGTCACCTTCGGAGGCCATCACTTCCTCCTTATGTGACAGTAGCCTAGCCTCTTCAGAGTCCAGAGTCGGAACCGCTTCGCCTTTGAGTAGTTGGATCTCACCTGGACCTCCCTCGATGCCCGCCAGGGCCAGATTCTTCTTACGGACTGCCATGAGGGAATCAAACAGAACAGCCATCCTCGTTAGGCGGGCATGAAACTCGTCCCGCGG
>NW_013617433.1:14218-17692 GCF_000695525.1 Brassica oleracea var. oleracea | reverse complement strand
GCTTTTTTCTCTTTCTTCATCCTAAACAATGCACTTGCCGACTTTCCGAGATCCTGCTCGAGACCGCTGACCTGAACCTCCAGGTGCGAAGTCTCAGCAGCGTGAGCGTCCTCAGTAGATTTAGGCGTGGCCTAAATTTTTTTCAACGCCTCCCGCGACTCTGCTAGGCCCTCTGTCAAACGCTCCACCTCCGAACCACAGTCGCTAATCATCCCATCGATCAACGATATGAACTGTGAACGAAATAAGAGTCAGAATAATTGAAAAACAAAGTATCCTACAAGAAAATTTGTTTTTCGAAAACGAACCTTGGCACGATATTGCGGTAAAGGCCCCGAAGGCTCTCCTTCCGCACCTTTGGAACATCTCCAATTCTTGGCGGTCTCAGTTGCGGCGTCATTCCTTTTGCGACCTTTGGGTAGCGGAGCGGCACTAGGCGCAGGAAGCCTTAGGACGATCTCTTTTATGTCCAAAGGCGGAGGCATCGACAGGGGTAGTGGAAGAGCCCGAAGGTTGGGCCAAGACCTCTGGCACTTGCACAGGTACCGTATCCATTCCTACAAGGGACGCAGCATCACTCAGAGACTTGTTTCCTTCGGCTGAGATCGACAGCGCAGACGAGGAAGGGATAGCCAACATTTCAGCAGAAGTCCGACTCGTTTCTTTTTCGGCACTACGCCTGGATAGCCTCTCTTTGAAAGAAAGGAATCCGGCAACGAAAGTCGGAGTGGCTTCATGAATGGCCGGAATCGGTAGAACCGGGATGGCCTCACCCATATCGACGTCGGAGTTCTTCCTTTCGTTTTGGGAGGAAGACATTCTTGCTTGAGAGAATGAAGAGAGAAAAGTTTGAAGGAATAAGATGTGTGAAGAATGGTAATTGATGAGTTGCTACTTATAAGGATATGAGGGTGACGTGGATTTCCGCAATAAAATAATCTCAAAAGACAATCTACGAGAAAACGTACTCGTAACCGAAAATTCCGATTAAAAACACTTCACTCGCCCGCAAAATCGTCTCTGAGTCTTGCAGGCTGGGGGGCTAACTGTTGGGGTCGAAAACGGTTATTTCAAGCTAGGATAATGCATAATGTGCTTTTGTGATTAGGACTTTTTAGATGTGGTTTGCGAAATTGTAGAGGTTGTCGGGGTCGAAAACGGTTATCTCGAAATCAACGGCTAAGATTATCATTTTAGCAAATTCTTTACGAAAGACTTCTCGAAAGAAATATCGGAAGAATACAAACACTTATGGACGAGGGTCTACGAAAAGATCGGTACGAAAAGAGACAGGTCAAGACCCGAGAACCGGACCGTTCTCACTTGTCCGCCTCGCCCATGGGCGAGGACAACCATCACCAAGGTCCCCTCGCCCATGGACGAGGACGACCAGCACCACGGTCACCTCGCCCATGGGCGAGGACGATCCGCGCCCGGTTCACTTTGCCCTGGGGCGAGGACAATCCAATCCCGGCCAATCTGACTCGTTTCGACTCTCGTGTCCTCCGTATAGTTGTGATATCCGACTTTTGGATCATATACCTCTCGTTTCATCTCGATCAGAGTTACTCTCGAAGTTTTACGACTAAAATCGTAGAAAAGCCCGAAGTCCTAAAAACGGCCCGAGAGGATCTAAACGTGTCTAGAGGCCAATCTACGATTTACAAGGGACCCGAGCACAATGGGAGTTATGACGGTTTATCCTAACTTGCGGAAGTAGGATAAACGTTAAGTTTTCGAACATAAATATCAAGACTCGAGGATAACTACAAAGATCAACGAAAAATGGAATATTCCCAAAAGAGATAAACTTGGGCCCAAAGGCAAAGGAGTAAATGGGCCACCGACCTAAAACAACTATATAAGGAGAGCTGGAGTAGAAGAAAAAGGATCCGAGAATTTAGACTTAGAGAACTCCTGCTAGCTTAGGGAACTTAGAACTTAGGCGGTTAGACTAGCAAGGCAAGGCTTAGAACGTTTTGCCGCCTTTCTGTTCTGCTTTTGTCCAGTTAGCATATCTCTACTCCTCTCGGAAAAGTCATGTATTCATACTATTTCATTAATAAAATGCCTCTGAGGGACTATTTATCTTTATCTTGCTATCTATCTTTTTACGCTCTGAAAGTGATTACGCGGAGAATTCAGACCTTCAGGGAAAATCAGGTTTTCTTGGTTTTCCTCCATTCTTATTTATTAAAATCGACGTTGTGAATTTTGGTTCCCACAATAGGGCTTCTCTTCTTCGTCCAAAGTTACCCGGGTAACTAGTATAGCTAGTATACTAGGATAACTAGGGTAACTTTGGCTTAACCTTTGGAAGTTACTCGGGTAACTAGTATTACTACGCCATGTACGGCCTCTTCATCATACTCAACTCCTCATGTCTTTCTCTTCCCATATATTGATCTCATCTCAACACTCCCCCTCAAGCTTAGTTTTGTGATAGTCTAAGCTTGGATAGCCATTAGATCTTCCTCATTAAAAACCTCACCAAGGAAAACCCATTGGGACAATACCTTGATGAGGAAAAAGAGTAAAGACCTCATGACTTAGGGGATCAACTCTTTCTCTTCCCAGGATCTATGAGTCCCAATTTGATGTGAATGGACTCCATACTCTTTTGTCTTGCTGCCTTGGTGAACACATCTGCCAACTGATCTTCACTTCTTGTATAACATTGCAAGATCACTCCTAAGACTATCATCAGCCTCACCTTGTGGCAGTCTACATCAATGTGCTTTGTCCTCTCATGAAACACTGAGTTTGTAGCAATGTGAATAGCTGCCTGATTGTCACAATGCATAGTCATTGGTGTTGCTTTCTCAATCTCCAAGTGCCTAAGAATCCCTTTGATCCATACCAACTCGTTGGTAAGCTTTGGCATAGCTCTATACTCAGCTTCAGCACTAGAGCATGATACAACCTTCTGCTTCTTACTCTTCCAAGTAACCATGTTTCCACCAATGAAAGTGCAATAGCCTGTTGTAGACCTTCTATCTGCTCTATCTCCAGCCCAATCAGCATCACAATAACCCACAACTTCAGTGCTTTTATTGACTCCCATCCATATACCAAGCCCTTAAGTATCATTCAGGTACATGAGAACTCTCTCCACCATGCGCCAGTGATGCTCTCGTGGAGCTTGCATATGCTGGCTTACTTGGTTAACAGCAAAGTATATGTCTGGCCTGGTGATAGTCAAGTATATCAGCTTCCCCACAAGCTTCCTATACAGCTTTGGATCATAGAACAGCTTGATGTCTTCAATCTCCCCCTCACGTGGAACCTTGTACCCATCTTCCATGGGCATCTTGGCTATTCTTACTCCGTACTCACCAGCATCCTTCAAGAGATCCAATGCATACTTCCTTTGAGAGATGAATAACCCTTCCTTGGATCTGCACAGCTCAATCCCAAGAAAGTACTTCATCTCTCCCAAATCCTTTATATCAAATACTGATTTCAGAAACTCCT
>NW_013617433.1:13898-14158 GCF_000695525.1 Brassica oleracea var. oleracea | reverse complement strand
TGCCTGAGGGAGTATTGAGGGTAAACAGGGTGTGATCAAGCTCGGATTTCCTGAAGCCTCTACCATTCAGTGTTGTACTTAGCTTATTGTACCATGCTCTAGGTGATTGTTTCAATCCACAGATGGCTTTTTTCAGTCTAAGAACATTTCGTGACTTCACCATTCCTTCAAGACCCGGAGGTGGTAGCATATAGACTTCATCTTCTAGCTCTCCTTGGAGGAAAGCATTCTTCACATCCATTTGCCAAAGATCCCACCCA
>NW_013617433.1:12276-13772 GCF_000695525.1 Brassica oleracea var. oleracea | reverse complement strand
CTCTCTTCCCCTTAGGCAACTCACTCTCATACCATGTATCATTTCTAATCATGGCATCAGCCTCATCATTGACTGAATCCCTCCACTCTTGAATCAGCATTGCTTCTTCATAGCTTCTTGGCACATAGATTTCATCTAAGCTTACCTTAAAGGAGTAGTGGTCTTCCGAAAACTCAGCAAATGAGCACACAGCTTGGGAAGGATGCTTCATAGCCTGGGCATTATAGTACACTCTCGTGTTTACCCAGTTTCTCGTGTTTGCCCACTCAGAAGCATCCCTCCTTACCCGTGTGCTTCTTCTCAAAGGAACTTCTACTTGTTCCTCAACACCTTCTTCTTGTATCTGGATTTCTTCTCCAGCTTCCCGACCTTCATTTTGAACTTCTCTTATTGATTCATCTCCACTTTGGACAGGAGAATCTGAGCCTTGATCTTCTAGACCTCCAGCTTCTTCTGAGCCTTGATCTTTTAACCCTTCAGCTTCAGATTCACTTCCCCCCTCATGTTCAAAGTGGGATGGTTCTTAAGCGGCCACTTGTGTAGGCTCTTCACGCCTGCTCTGATCCTGGGACACGCCAATACCGAGTTCTTCTAGTATGTTTCTCAAACTAGCCGCTCTATCTGGTGGTTGAGAAAGCTCTTCAAGCTCCTCCCAATTCTTCTCTTCATAATACCTTTTATCTTCCATGAACTTCACATCCCTACACGCCAAGACTCTTCTAGCAGTGGGATCAAAGCACTTGTATCCCTTTTGAGATGCGGAATATCCAATAAGCATAGCCTTGGCGCTTTTTGCTTCAAGTTTGTTTCTCATCTCTCCTGGCACCAGTACATAGCACACACACCCAAATATCCTCAAGTGATCCAGAACTGGTCGACTCTTGTTGAGTACCTCAAATGGAGACTGATCCTCTAGGATTCTGGTTGGTATCCTGTTGATCAGATAGCAAGCAGTTATCACAGCATCACTCCAAAATCTCTTAGGGACACTCTTGTGGAACATAATTGAACGGGCCACTTCCATGAGGTGTCTGATCTTCCTTTCAGCAACTCCATTTTGCTGTGGAGTGTAAGGACAGCTAGTCTGATGTAGAATCCCATGTTGAGCTAGGTGATCTTTGAATGCGTGGCCTATGTATTCCCCACCATTACCTTACCTGGAAATCTTACTCTTGGCATGATAATGGTTAGTAACATAGCTTTGAAATTTTTTAAATGCATCAAGAACTCTATCTTTTGTTTTAATGAGTGTTAACCAGGTGTATTTGGATTTTTTATCAATGAATGTGACATAATACTTATGATCATCCCTAGATAAACAAGGTGCAGTCCAAACATCAAAGTAAATCAAATCAAAGCAATTCTCATGGATGATCTTTGAAACACAATCCTACAATGTTTGCCCAAAATACATGCCTCACAATCATTATTTTTAAACATGACACATGGTAACATAATGCTTAAAGCCCTAACATGTGGATGTCCAAGTCTAGCAT